>NC_134485.1:123320025-123620025 GCF_040206685.1 Ascaphus truei | reverse complement strand
AGGCAGGGAAGTTTAGCACACAATAGGGGGAGGGTTTTTTACATAGATTACAGTGAAGACAGGCAGGTTTAAAACACACAATAAAAATATGTATGTCATGTATTTATTGTTTATGTATTTTAAATACACAGGGGGTGTACTGTATGTTGTTTATTGCAATGTTTATTGGGGGAAAATCAAATGTCCCCAATAAACATGCTATTCTGCCTTCATTGACTTAGCGGCTATCAGCTAAGGTAATGAAGCAGCATTTCTGTATTTTAATAATATTGTGCAGGAGCAGGGGGTCCCCAGAGCATTAATTTCTGGCTCAGGGAACCCCCTGCTCACTGTACAATATTATTAAAATACAGAAATGCTGCTTCATTACCATAGCACATAGCCGCTAAGGTAAGGAATGAGTTTTTATTTATATATGTTTTTTATTCACAGTGTAGATGTGCAGAGGGTCTCCGGAGCTGAACAGCATTGGTTACAGGTCCGGGGACCCCCTGCTCCCCGAGATACAGGCCCCTTTTGGGGGTGCCGGTATCCCTCTGCTTGCTTTACAGGCCGCGGTCACGTGATCGGGACCTTTAAACGCAGAGGGATACCGGCACCTCATAAAGGGGGCTGTATCTCGGGGAGAAGGGGGTCCCCGGACCTGAAACCAACGAGGTTCAGCTCCCGAGACCCCCTGCACATCTACACTATAAATAAAAATGTATTTTAAATGTATTTATTTATATTGATTTATTTATTTATTTAGATTAATTTATTTATTTTTTGGGCGGCTGCTGTGTGTGAGTTTTTTTTATTGTGGGTAGTGGGGGTGGGTGAAGGGGGTATTAGCCCCAACGGTGGCTGTTTAGGGCTTGCGGGGGGTAGCGGGAGGGGTTAACCCCTTCATGACCGTAGCGGTATTAACTGCTACGGTTGTGAAGGGGTTAAGTGCACCCGCAACCCCCCCGCAAGTCCTAAACTCACACCAAGGGCCAAATACCCCCCTCACCCACCCCCGCTACCCACAATAAAGCGGGTACGGTGGGTAAACCCCTTCATTGCCTTAGCGGCTATACGCTAAGGTAATGAAGCAGCATTTCTGTATTTTTAATAATATTGTGCAGGAGCAGGGGACCCCTGAGCTTTGATTTCTGGCTCAGTGAACCCCCTGCTCACTGTACAATATTATTAAAATAGAGAAATGCTGCTTCGTTACCATAGCACATAGCCGCTAAGGTAAGGAACGAGTGTTTATTTATATATGTGTTTTATTTATACTGTACATGTGCAGAGGGTCTCCGGAGCAGAAACGTTTTGGTTTCAGGTCCGGGGACCCCCTGCTCCCCGAGATACAGGCCCCTTTAGGGGGTGCCGGTATCCCTCTGCTTTGTTTACAGGCCGCGGTCACGTGATCGGGACCTTGAAACGCAGAGGGATACCGGCACCTCATAAAGGGGGCTGTATCTCGGGGAGCAGGGGGTCCCCGGACCTGAAACCAACGCGGTTCAGCTCCCGAGACCCCCTGCACATGTACACTAGGAATAAAAATGTATTTTAAATAATTTTTAATGTGCCGATCTTTGCGCAAAGAGAGCAGCGGATCTCTCTCTGCTGCAAACACATCTCGCCCCCGCCGGCCCATAGTATCAGTGATGTGCATATACAGTACTGTATGTGTACAGTACTGTATGTTAGGGGTTATAGGGGTTGTTGTTATACAGTGTATATATATATATATATACTGTATATATATATATACTGCATTACAATTCATGATTTTATGCCATCTGGCGGACACGCGAAGCATTGCAGCCTAGTAAATCCTGAACCATTATCAATTAACACATCAACCGCGCGTCAGCCGGGCATGACTCCTGGCTGGGAAGGCAAAAGGAGCCCGGCATGCTCCGGGTGAACAGTGCGGCATTCCAGGAACATGCAAGGTACATGTCAGTGATTAGTAAGAATAAAGTCTGCCGCAGCAGTAGCAGGACAGGTAGAGAAGACACACTACGGGAGCTAAGGGATGTAAGAACTGAACTTAACCTACTCCTTACCTCCCAGGCCGAGAAAGCACTGAGTTGGACTAGGAGGAAATTCTATGAAAAGGCGAACAAGCCGGACACCTTGCTAGCTAACAAGATCAGGAATAGGCAGACAAATTATAATATTCACTCAATTCGGAATCAAAAAGGACAGTTAACCTCCAACCCAAAAAATATAATAGGAGAGTTTAAGTCATATTATGAAAAGCTATATGACGGGGAGAAGGTGATCCATAACGTAAAGACGAGTAACGCCCTTAAGAGTTTCCTAGCAGACTCAGCTTTACCTAGGTTGGGAAGAATGGAGCGTGAGACACTTCAGATTGAGTTTTCAATAGAGGAGCTGGAAGAGGTGATAAAACACTTAAAACCATCAAAGGCTCCAGGCCCGGACGGGTTCTCTAACCTTTATTATAAAAGATTTAGTAAGATCTTGGCTCCACACATATTAAGGATGTTCAACGTAGTCTTAGAAGGGGAGTCATTCTCGAACCAGATGCTCCAGGCGTCAATCTCTTTAATCCATAAAAAAGATAAAGACCCCTCAAATTGGCAGAGTTACAGGTCGATATCCCTAATAAATTCGGATGTCAAAATATACGCAAAATTATTGGCCAATAGACTGAGTGCTGTTCTGCTGAGGCTAATTCAACTGGATCAAGTTGGTTTTATTAGAGATAGACAAGCGGCCGACAACACCAGAAGGGTCATAGACATAATTGATTTTATCAATACCAACAAGCTTGATGCTTGTTGTTAAGCTGAGATGCAGAAAAGGCCTTCGACAGAATAGACTGGACATATCTAGAGGCCACGCTTGAAGATTTTGGCCTCGGAGAAAAGATCTTAAGGGCAATCAAAGTGTTATACACAAAGCCGACTGCGAAGGTCCTACATCAGGGCTTCCCCTCAGAGCTGTTCAGCATTAAAAGTGGTACAAGTCAGGGCTGCCCGCTCTCGCCCCTGTTGTTCGCCCTATGCATTGAACCACTAGCGACACAGATTAGAAGAAACAAGGACATCACCGGCATCCAAATTTTGTCACAAACTCACAAAGTAGCATTATATGCGGATGATGTCATTTTGACCCTCTCAAAACCCCTGATCTCGCTACCCAACCTTTTTGACCTCTTAGACAAATTTAACAACATATCAGGCTTTAAAATTAATCAATCCAAGTCAGAAGCTCTTAGCCTGAACATTCCTAAAGAGTCAGAGAAATTAATAGAGCTCAACTTCAATTTTAATTGGCAACCTAAAGCTATAAAGTACATCGAAATAACATCACAAAGGATGTAAAATCTTTATATCAGGCAAATTATCCCAGACTCTTACGATCCCTGAGAGCAGACCTTGAGGAATGGTCCTCATACGGAATCTAATGGATCAGGAGAATCCGTAGTATTAAAATGAATCTCCTACCTCGGTTATTATATCTGTTTCAGACTCTCCCGATACCCGTGGTAATATCAGATATAAGGGCTATGCAATCACAGATCTTCAAATTTATTTGGAAAAATAAGAAATCACGGATTAAAGCAAAGATTTTGAAAAGACCTAAGGAGAATGGTGGCTTAGCAGTGCCCTGCTTGATGGCTTACTATAAGGCAGCCCAGCTGTGCCAAATTGTACAATGGCACTCAGACCCAAATTCGAGAAGATGGGTGGCATTGGAAACCGAGATGTGCGCCCCCCTAGAGCTGCACAACTTAATCTGGTATCCTAGATCTGGTCTCGCCGCGTTGCGCAAACCATTTTCCTCTATGTTGAACTCATTAGCGGTGTGGGAGGCCTCTAAATTTAGATGCTCATTGACCTCAAGAAATTCATTGATGGCCCCGTTGTATGGCAACCCAGATTTTGCAACGGGGCTGGACAGCAAAAGTTTTAGAATATGGAATAGTCGGGGGGTCACGAGGCTGAAAGACCTGGTGGGCAGAAACACTATTAAAACATTTGAGCTAATTAAGTCAGACAAGGACATCCCTAACACAGAATTTTTTAGATACCTCCAGGTCCGAGCATTTTATACAAAACACACAATTAGACCACGACTAACAAATTTTGAAAAGCTCTGTGACCGAGGCTCGGACATAAAGGGACTAATATCTGGGTTATACAAAGATGTGATCGGTTCAGGTAGGGACGACGGACAGAAACTTAGCTTCATGACCAATGGGAATCGGATCTTGAGGAGACATAAGAGGATGATGATTTTTAACGCGGCGGGCAGAAGCTCGGTCTGTACCACATTAAAGGAGAACTCATATAAGGTGTTAATGAGATGGTACCTCACCCCGGCCAAATTAGCTAAATTTATCCCAGAATACTCCCCGCTCTGCCCTAGGCAGTGCGGGGAAAGAGGAGATCTGTTACACATGCTGTGGTCCTGCCCTCGTATAGCCCCTCTATGGGAACAAATCAGATATTGGCTACAGAGGATTTTGGGCTTCGAAATGAAAATAGATCCGTGGCTGTTCCTGCTTAACAGACCAACAAAGGACGTATCCAGAGCAAATAACAAATTGATAGCTCATTTTGCTACAGCGATGAGGTGCGAGACCGCAGCGTTGTGGAAACAGAACGCGACCCCTTCTATTGAAAAAATTTGCAATCGAATTTGGTTTATATGCCAGATGGAAAAGTTAACGAGTTTGGTTAACGACACTGGCCCAAATTTCCAAAAGGTATGGCTGCCTTGGAGGCAGAGAAGAGGTGAGTTCAAAGCAACTAGAACTATGCTCAGCCAAAGTGCCAGTGGCACAGCTGAGAATACAGTATGTAGGTGATAGCGTCCAATGACAGAACAGCAGCGTGGAGGTAAGTGTAGAGCGAGGGCTGTGATAGGAGGCAGGGTAACAAGGCTCATGTGAGCTCCTTGGGATGGAGCCTGTGTGTGCTGCGCGCGCGTCCGAACGCATTCCCGTGTGCACCTGAGCGCGTGAGTTGCGTGTGCCCCCTGTCCTCACGAAGGGACAGCTTTAAGGGGCTGGAGTGGGTGCATGCACACACGCCTAAAGGGCGATGGCCACCGGAGGGACCGGTGGGACCCGCGGAGGCAGGAGCGGGCCTCGGGAGAGTGCTGGCTACTGGAGCAAGTGAGCGGGGAGCGCGCAGAGGGTGGCGTGGCTCCCCAAACCTTACATTGGCACAGTGGTACACTATGCCCATAATATTGGCATGGTTTGCCACTATGATAGTCAATGGGCAACCTAACAAAAATACACAAATGTATACGTTTGGTTTTTAATTGTTGTAATTATAAGGAATCGGGGAGCGCGTCCCCCGTGGCGCAATCCCTCCTTACCTGATGTGTCGCTCAACCCGCTGTCCTTACAGCGCGCGCGCACTCCCGCAGGAGCTTATCTGATGTCGTGGAGTCTGCCTCTGCCCCCCCGCTTGCGACGTGCATCAACGTTGCGTGACACGTGTGCACCGCTCCCAAACTGCGTGTCAACTCTCTTATTATGCCCACTTGTCTCCCGTGTCTCTCCTCCTATCCGTGCCTCCGCGGAGGCCACACCTCCACTCCTCTCCCCTCTCTCATTGGTCATGCTCTCCCATATATGCTCAGCTGTACCATTTGCACTTTGGCTGAGCATACTGTAGTTCCAATTAGCGCTGTTCTCCCACTTCCTGGTTCCTTGTCCTGCCTTGCCTTGTCTCCTAGCTCCTTGTTTCAAATTGACCTCCTGTGTACCGACCCGGCTATTACTTTGGACTCCACACTTCTGGCTTACCGACCTTGCTTACCTCTGACCCTCCGCATCTCTCCAATCCTGACCACGGCTTATGGACCTCTATGCTCCTACTGTCTCCAACCCCTGACAATGGCTAAACGGACACTCAACTCAGACCTCGGCAAGTACCTAACCATTCTACTCTCTCCAATCCTGACCCAGCTGCCTGACCATCCGCACTCCAGATGTGCCCCCATGGCTGTGGCTGGCGTTATACCCATTCCCACCTCAGTATCGGGGTCCCGCCTTGTTTGTGGTGATCACAGCATTACAGTATGCTCAGCCCCACAAACGTGGACCCCACGTTGAGGTTGGTCGAGCCCTGTCCTCAGTTGTGGACAGATGCTCCCAACTAGAGGCTTCCCTGGCGCAATCCTTTGGGGCTCTTACTTTACAACACCAGCTGGCCAGTCCTCTGAAGCCTTCGACTCCGTTTTTGTCCTCACCAGACACCCATCCTTCTGCTGAACCCCATCTGCTACTCTTAATCAATACTCTGGTGATCCTCATAGGTGTCGGGGTTTCCTTAACCAATGTGCAATCCCTTCTCGCTTTTTCTCTGCAAGATCTAAGGTGGCATACATAATTGCTCTACTATCCGGAGATTCTCTGGCATGGCTTTGTCACAATGGACACCAACTTTATCAACACATTTATATTTCTGGGTACTCGATTGAACAGAACAAGTTGCAAAATAAATTGTGATTTATTTCCTTAATAGACAAACACACAACATCTGCAGAATACACTTAAATCAACACTTACTGGGATAAGGGAACAAAATAAATTGTCCTTTGCATGCAAGCGCAAGAAATGCAGTCTTGGTTTAAAGGTCCCGTGGCTAGATCGCAACTTGCCGACCTAATAACACAGACACTTCAAAGAATTTCATAGAGATTCGTTAGAATTCGTTCAAGAGTCACCAGGGCTAACGAATTCCGAAGTTTGGGGTAAATCCTTAGTTACGGTGTTATTAACCCCTTCTCTCCTGGACCGGCTCCTGCTGTCCTGGAACAAAGTCTTGCGTATTCACATCATGGATCAAGAATCACAAACAACACTGAGGACAGCTCGGTAGGCACAGTTATAATCAATTCCTGCCTACCTTTAACATGAGCGCCCAATCCCAATCCTGAGAAAATTTAACCCACCAATAGTCGCGTTGCCCGCAGTTTGCAAAACCGGGCAAAAAAGCTTCCCAGTTTGCAAAGCGCATGTGTCGCTGGACACCCGGGCAACTTAGCATACCTGGTGTACACCCTCTTTCTGGCGCCTCTTAGTCTGAGGTTTGGCGCGAAGGTGTCAATGGCCCAGGATCTACCATGTCTCAGGAATCCAGCATGTATACATTAGGGTGCTCTGGGGTCTTTCATTCCTGACACTTCTTTAGGCTGGGGGGCGCCTGGTCAGAGGAATCCCTTTGAAGTGTCAGGAATAAAATACCCACAGCTCATCCACCCCCAACCTATTTACAGGTCAAAGGAATTTCTCCCGGGCTTATAGGAACAAGTCCTACCCATACAGTTTAAACAAACATTTTACACACTTTATTAAAACATTATGTTCTGGGTGTATTTTCACTGTAATTCTTTCATGTAAAGTCATGTTGTGTTTTATTACATATGCATGCCAAAAACCAGGGTTCTGGGTGCTTCTTGAGTTTGCTTTCCTAATTGAAATGCCGGCTTCGGGGACTCAAGTTCACCGAATTCTCATGTCAATTGACACAGTTCCCACATCAATTGACTTGCCGCCTTTCAAGTTAGAAAGTTAACCGAGGAATGGATACATTCTATCGGTACAGCTAACCGCAAACCACTTATCCAATTGACTTGTGGTTACAGGTCAAACCAATAGTAAATGGATACCCATGCTTTACATAGACGGCTTAACCGCAGCCACGCGTATTCAATCAGTGCTTACTGTGGTGCTCATTACTCCCATCTTGTGTCTCCACAGAATATAGCAGGCAATACATTTTCTTTTACTACAACAGGTAGGGAATGGCCTGCAAATGGGGGGTAAAAACGGCTGGGACAAGGCACACACAGCAATGCATGGCAAATAAGTTTAACCCCTTCATTCCCAATGCGAGGGGAAGATGACCAGCCGGGTATAACACCTTTATTCAGGCCTGATCACCTCCCTCCTCGCCACAGGCTCCCCCATCTGGGAATGGAGACCGGAGCTGACACAGAATCTAGACCACTTCACTATGGAATTCAGACGTGTCTTTGATACCCCACGCCGTAAGGGGACTTTTGCATCTTCTCTATTTCACCTATCCCAGGGTTCAAGCCCAGTCGCTCATTACACTCTGGAATTTCGTACCATAGCAGCTGAACAGTGTGGAACAATGAGGCACTGTCGGCCGCCTTTTGGCAAGGTTTATCTGACTCTCTTAAGGATGAACTAGCTGCTCAAGAACACCCTGCTGACATTGAGGAACTTATTGCTGTCTGCATTAGAGTGGACCAACGTCTTCAGGAGAGGAAAGCCGAATGTTCTCGCCCTCGGCCTCTTCCGGCCAGATCACTGGCGTTTCATTTTTATCCTACAGATCCGCCGCCTCTTGATGATCCAGAACCCATGCAGCTGGGAAGCCACCAGTTATCCTTCTCGGAGAGGCGGCGTAGACATACCAATGGACTTTGTCACTATTGTGGTCACGCCGACTATCAAGTCTTTTCCTGCCCGCTCAAACCGGGAAATGCCAGTGCTTAATGAGATATTGGGGAATATCGTTGGGCACCATCTCTCTTCCCCGACTCCCCCAGAAATTCATCCTACTCGGATCATGCTTCCCATCTCCCTCAAAGGGGCCAACTTCCAGGTCACTACCTCTGTCTTTATTGATTCAGGTTCTTGGGGCAACTTTATTGACTATAGCTTCGCTCTCAAATATAATATTCCTCTCATTAGTAAAGCTGTGCCTGTCAGATTGGAAGCCATAGATGGACGCCTGCTTCAACTGGCCTCCATCTCTCTGGAAACCAGCAAATTTACTATTCTTACGACAGATGGCCGTCTGGAGGAGATTTCCCTGGATGTAATGCATACTCCATCTGTTAAGGTAAATCTAGGACTGCCATGGTTACAGCAACATAATACGCAACTTGATTGGACTGATAAAGAACCCATCCAATGGAGTCCCCATTGAAATAAGACTTGCTTAAACTCTTCTCAACAGATCTGCAGCCTAATTACTCCTAAAGAGGATAAGAGTGCTCTTCCCGAAGTCTATGCTGAATTCAAGAATGTGTTCGATAAGGGACGATCCGAGATTCTTCCCCCTCATCGCCCTTTTGACTGCACTATTGATCTCTTTCCAGGTTCCGTCGTACCTAGAGGGAAATCTTATCCCCTGTCTTTACCAAAAACTAAAGCCATGTCAGAATATATTCAAGAGAATTTAAAGAAAGTTTTCATTCTCAATTCCTCATCTCCAGCCAGAGCAGGGTTTTTCTTCGTTAAGAAAAAGGATGGTTCTCTTCGCCCTTGCATAGACTATAGGGGTTTAAACAAGATCACCTTAAGGAACCGTTACCCGCTTCCCCTCATCTCTGAGCTTTTTGATCATCTCCAAGGAGCCACCATCTTTTCGAAATTAGATTTGTGTGGTGCTTATAATCTTGTACGGATAAGACAGGGCGACGAGTGGATGACGGCCTTTAATACCAGAGATGGTCATTACGAGTATTTAGTCATTCCCTTTGGGCTGTGTAATGCCCAACCATTTTTCAAGAATTTGTTAACGAGATTTTTCGGGACCTCCTGAACCTTTTTGTTATCGTCTATCTTGTTGATATTCTAATCTTTTCTAAATCTCTCTCTGAACATATCAAAAATACTCAAATGGTCTTATCTCGTCTTCATGAAAATTACCTTTATGCAAAATTGGAAAAATGCAAGTTTCTTCAGACTTCAACCACATTTCTAGGACATTATTTCAGACTCTAGTTTTGCCATGGATCCTGTCAAGCTGAAGGCAGTTCTGGACTGGCCACAACCTACCTCTCTCAAAGCAATCCAGTGTTTTTTAGGATTCGCAAACTACTATCATAGATTCATTCGAAATTTCTGCACCACAATAGCCCCAATCACAGCCTTAACCAAGAAAGGGGCAGATGCAGCTTCTTGGCCACCTGCTGCACTCCAGGCATTTGATCTTCTCAAAAAGACTTTCATCTCTACTCCCATCTTATTCCATCCTGACCCCAAACTTCCCTTCACTTTGGAAGTGGATGCTTCAGATGTAGGGCTGGCACCATATTATCTCAGAGACAGACACACCAGGCCAAGCTACATCCGTGTGCTTTTTTTTTCCAAAAACATTTCATCAGCAGAACTGAACTATGATGTTGGTAATCTGGAATTATTAGCCATAAAACTCGCTCTACAGGAATGGAGACACCTCCTGTAAGGTAACAACAACATATCACCATTCTTACAGATCACAAAAACTTGCTGTACATCGAGAGTGCCCGTCGTCTTGGAGACCGTCAGGTCTGTTGGACACTTTTTTTCACGTTTCAATTATATTATCTTTTTTATTCTGGAGTCAAAAAATCATAAAGCGGATGCCTTATCCCACCAGTTCATAGCCGAAGACAAAACTGAGAGTCAATCCAAGACTATTCTTCCATCTAAATACATTCTGTCCGCTAATTCTTTCGACGTCCTCGATGACATATTGGCGAACCAATCACATATTCCGGAGGGTTTTGATGTTCTAGATGGATGTCTGTATGCGGTGCCATGTTTTCGCAAGAAAATTGTGGAATGGAGCCATTCATCTAAATCTGCAGGCCTTCCCGGCACCCGAAGGCACCCGTATCTCATCAAACATACCTTTTCGTGGCTCACCATGCAGAAGGACACCAAACTGTTTGTCAAATCTTGTTTCATGTGTACTCGTTACAAGAGCTCTCGCAATAGACCACCTGGACTTTTTTACGCCCTCTCCCCATACCAGATCGCCCTTGGAGTCACTTGTCCATGGACTTTATTGTTGAATTACCTCCCTGCAAAGGGATGACTACTATCCTCGTTGTTGTAATTTCATCCCTTTAAAAGGTCTTCCCAACTCGGCCACTCTGGACGATATTTTCACCAAGGAAATCTTTCGCATCCATGGAGTGCCCTCGAACATAATCTCTGTTCAAGGCTCACAATTTGTTTCCCAATTTTGGCAATCTTTTTCCCAGAGGATGAGCGTCTCTCTAGATTTTTCGTCTGGATACCTCCCTCATACTAACTGTCAGACCGAGAGGACAATCAAACTCTGGAACAATACTTGAGATGCTTTATTTACGATGCCCAAGATGACTGGGTGGATCTGCTTCCCTGGGCTTAATTCGCCCACAACTCCCTTAGGAATGAGTCAACTCGGTAATCTCCATTTTTCGTTAATTACGGATTCCATCCTGCATGCCTTCCCATTTCTTCATCTTCTTCCGGGGTCCCAGTGACCGACAACAAAATCAATTCTCTACAAGAATCCTGGAAGAGAATACAGAAGATTCTTGGAGAAGCCACCCGCAGGCAGAAATCTCAGGCGGATCGTCATTGGCGCAAGGTACCTGAGTTCAAACCAGAAGACAGAGTGTGGCTTTCCTCGAGGAACATCAGGCTCAAGACACTCACTCTCCAATTGGCCACAAGGTTCTTGGGTCCATACACTTCCCTCTTCTTTGAGGATACCATCCGTCTTCCATATCTCTCTGTTGAAGCCTGGGTTCCAAAGTTCACTTTTCCCAGATACCTCTTCTACTCCTGCTCCTGTTATCGTACAAGGACAAGAAGAATTCGAGGTACAATCTATTATTGATTCAAGAATTTTGAGAGGAGTGGTGCAGTATTTGTTACATTGGAAGGGATTTGGTCCAGAAGAAAGATCTTGGATACCTCATCACCAAATACATGCTTCTAACCTCATTAATTGGTTTCACGCAAAGTAACCTTTTACGCCATATTGGAGTCGTCCAGAGGCCACTCCTCAAAGGGGGGTATTGTAAGGAATCGGGGAGCTCATCCCCCGTGGTGCACTCCCTCCTTACCTGATGTCTTGCACAACCCCACTGTCCTTACAGCACGCGCACGCTCCCGCAGGAGCTTATTTCACATTGCAGAGTCTGGCTCCGCCCCCGCTTGCGACATGCATCAACATCGCGTCGCGCGCACACGTGATGCATGTGCACCGCTCCCAAGCTGTCTGCTGTGTCTCTCCTACTATCCGATGGTTATAAACCGTGTGATTTCGTAAAATTATGGCCGCTGCAGCTGTATGTACACACACACAAATCTTATATTACTTTAACTCAATTAAAGCTGGTAAAATATTTAGCAGTGCACTCAAATTAAGCGCTTTACATATAATGGAGTTACATTTATAACTGAGAAAATTGAATCTCTAAGACCTTCTCAGAGTTAGTGGACAGAAAAAGGTCGAAATAAAGGTGTAAAACTTTATGAAGTACCTAAGGATTTTCAACTCTTCATTTTTAATTGTTGTGGCAGGGTAAAGCAGGGAATATGCACAAAACATTTTTTCCTTTTGTAAATAACCTAGTGGTTCAATTAACCTTAGCTCGGGCACCGTGGGCAAACAGGGAGGAAAACTAATCAGAACAAGCTCTATAAATGCTGATCGACAGAAACAGAATGTAATCTAGGAAATTGCCCAGATTTTGCCCACTTTTCACTTTCTTAATTAGACCCCTTTGTAAAGAAGCTAATTACACTGATAAATTGTTTTAAAAGAATTTGGACCCACTACATAGAACTGCCCCTTAAAGATAACCCAACATAAAGACCCATAGACCTTCAAACATTAATAGGGTTTTCCTACATAGTATTAAAGGAAATTAAGTGATTGTAATAAAATCCTATAGATGTAATCCAAGGTGCTTTTACATTCTCTAAAAATAAGACGTTTTAGATAGCTGAAAATGTGTAACTACAACTACTAGATAATACTGCAAGATATTCAATTTTAAGGAGTTTTACAATTACAGTAGAGGCAACGTTTATTCTAACATTTGCTGTAAACTAGCCGGGTTACATTCTGGGTATGTGCTGGGTATGTGCTGGGTATGTTCTGGGCTAGTTTGAGGCACGTTTAAGGTATTTCTGCATTGACTAACGACCCATAGGATTAACACAGCAGGGATCCCTGGCAGTCCAATTCAGTTTGAATGGGACTGCCAGGGACCCCCGCTGTTAATCTGATAGGCCATTAATCAATGCAGAAATGCTGGGGCTAGTTTAAGGAAAGTTTAAGGCATGTATTCAGAATGTACCTGGGTGTTTGCTGTTTTTTGGGGGGAATTGCCACTGGTTTTTGTTAGAATAAGAGTTGCCTCTACTGTACATAAACCTAGAAAGAGATGTGTGGACTGGTCATGTTCAAGTTCGCAAATTTTCATCGCAAAATTTTCTTTTGTAATATTTTGAAATGTATGCTATTTACTTGCTAAACATTTTGAATTTTTTGTTTGAAATTGTGTTGTACAAAATATCTTATGACCAATTTGAGCAGCACGTGTGACCTTGCAAAAGTTTTTTTCCGCAAACCTTGACGTTCTTTTCAAGATTTTTTATTGCAAATATCGTTGTTACAGTAACAAACGAATGAAAAGTTTGCACTTCCCCAAACCATACATTTACGTGTCCAAGAGCTGCACAGCATTTGTTGTTTTTACATATTTTTGGTAATAAACACAGAACCTTTTAAATCAAACTTGTGTTGCAGACTCTCTTGCAGAAAAAGGGTGAATCCTTTCTATCAATTCAAAGTAGAAGGGCTATTGTACATGGCTCCATTTGGACTTTATGCGAACAGTTCACTGGGACATAATTATTAATGCCTTTCACAAGGCATTCTAAAATGTGGGCCCCATGTTCATAATGAGAAAAGAGATGTCAAAAACAGGACTGTCCCAATCTGTCTCTTGAGCTAGAACCATTGGAAAGCTTTGGTAATTGCATCCCGTGTTACAAGCTGGGGTTGGAAGATTAACCCGCAGTTTATGGTTTTATTTTTTAATCTTATGTTATGGTTATTATTATTAATAAGATAAAAACAAAGACTAGTTAGGCACATGCAAAGTACATGTATTCTCTCTCCTATCCTTCTTTACTCACAGTAGCAGTGAAGAGCATGACAGCTTTCTGTTATTTCAGATGAGCCAGGGAGATTGTTGATAGCCTGCCTTGATCTCACACTAAAATACAGGACATTACAAAGCTCCGAGTTGTGAGCATTACATTATCTTTGAAAATTGCTAGATCCCAGCAATGAGGATCAGTAATCATGGTGGCTCAGAGTTATATGTTTCCTCCATGTTTAATATTTGCAGTATTCTAAAATATTGTAGCACAATGTGGTAGCTGTGCAGATGAGGCAATGTGCAAATTCTATTCCACCCAGTGACTTGATGCACAATGTGTGTTCAATAGGATTTCTGTGTGAAAAGTGTATGCTTGACACAGCGTGAATTTTTCAAGTCCAAACATGTTTCTTATATTCGAATAAAAAGATTGCACATATTCTATAATGCTAGCAGACATGCAAATACCTTTCAGCTTATTTACAGGCACATGCTGTATTAATTTCATACTCAAACATTTATTAGCATGCATTAAGTACTGCCAGCAATAACGTTAATCTTTCTAAAACCTTATTTTACTCTGCACATACACATTTATGTTATGTCGAATGATAAATGCGCTGTATGCAGCTAGCAATACATGCGTGCATCAAAGTCTTCGAGGGGTCATTTATCACAAGCAACATTAGGAAGCAGACACTAAATGGGTGCAAATTGTTCAACTTTTGCTTTCTGTCAATTTACAGTATAAGGCACTTTTTGCTCAGATCTCATGGTTTTTCGTTTTTTAAAGTGATCCTTTAGAATAAAAACACCAGTGTCCTTTAGATATCAGGCAAATGTGTATCATTAAAAGATGCAAATAAAAATGAGTGTCTAATTAGCTTCTGGGTCCTTCCGATGTCAATAAATAGCCACATATTGTATAAAAGAAACCAAGTTGCTTTCAGTCGTTTGGACTGATTAAAGCAGTCAAAGTTTAAAAAAAATTCTCCTTTCTCAAAGCATTCTGAAAAGAATATCTCTTATATTCGTATTAAAAAAAGAGGGATTGGCTCAAACTGTTCTGGATTATATAAAAAAAAACAACGTCAGCCTTATGTATAGATCGATAACGCAAGAAAGACCATGTATCACATAAAGAGATGTTCCTACCTGTGTATTAGGAAGATTCTGTTACTCGTCGAGAAACCTGCAAATTCCTAGTTCATATTTAAAAGCACAATACTGTGGTTTATTCTGCATACTCCTGCAAGCTTAATACAATCACTATTTATTTTCATGAGAGGGACTAAAGCATCTACAAACATGCAGGGGTTGAAAAGGGAGCCAAAAAGTGTATTAGAATCAAATTTGGTAGGAAATCAATGGTATGTAATTAGATTTGATTTTTCTTCACATTTTGTGTGGCTGGGGGATATATATAGAATCTTTGTATGGAAGAAGTGTGAGATTAGACTGTAGAGAACAAGCTCCTGATTATGAGACTGTGGCCACTAAACCATGACAGTTCCATCACTTCTGTCAGGAGGCAAAAAAAAAGAGAGAGAAAACAGTCTGGAGAGCAGAAAGGTTTACTGCTGTTCCCCCTCAATGAAAAATAGTCTACTCAGCAAAACACAGTGGCTGCAAACCAACAATCACTGGAAGGAGTGTGAAATGCTTTTTCACTTTTACTTGCAGAGTGCTGTGTGTCTAATGTCACCATTCTACAGAGCAATCAGCACAATGCCAAATCATTATAGGAAGATGCAGGCAAGCAGAGTATTATGTACTGCAATAATGTGTTATTTACAGAGGCCCTTATAATGCACTTGTACAAGAATCTATTTTTCACTACATTTTTATTTGCATACTCAGAGTCCCAGGAAGGTAGTGATTAACCCAGGGTCCGTGCATGGAATCTGTAGGAGATAATATTTATATTATTTCCTTAAATATGATAGTATATATGAATAAAAAGCAATAGAGTGAGTTATCTTTCAAATATTTTATCTGCCCATACATCTCATTATATAAATATAGTTCATATAGTGCCTATTTGTGTGCATTATTTTCCCTGGCTAATAGCTTATGAAAACATTTCTAGAATAATTTTTGTATCAGTAACGCTTTGTATGAAAAATAGTGCTATTTAATACAAATAAATATTTAAAATAAAAAAAAATTTACCCATGGATATTAAAGGGATTGTTGACTTGTATCAGCAAGTAAACCAACATTCCCTTTTTTACAGTATTTTTAACCACTGGGTAACTGCGTTTATAACAAATACAAATTCTCATTTATATATATATATATTTTTAGTTGTTTGTTATGATAGAGCTATATGAGAATCCACCATTATGCCACCTAACAATATGATGAAAACTTGTCACCGTTATATAGACCAAATTATCTCAGTCCAGTTTACGCTAACTCTAGCTCTGCCCTTTAACCTTGAAAATGAACTTATAATACTAGCGTCTGTACACATGACTTGCTAAAATTAATTGCAAGCTTAATTATGAACACCCTCTGTACTTCTCGGCTTCAGGCAGAAGCGGTTCAGTGGGCACCTACCCCCTTCTAACGAGCAGTTATTGAACATGCTAACAACAATCAGCACTAATTAAATAGTCAGCTGTTGAGGGGAGACAATGTTCATCAACAATGCAAGAAGAGGGGGTTTGCATCTTCTGTTTTCTATAATTAGTTGACAGACGTCCCCAGGCAGTGCTTGCTAATCGAACTTGGAACTATTTGCATTTGTTTTATACAAAACAGTTTTGTCACCTCCCTACCCCTAATCTTTAGAATCCCATCTAACTACTCCTGCTGCAGGAGTGTCTGCAACTCATTGCATTGCAGTTCGATTTTTTAGGCAAATGCTTAACCAAACCTTGCTAATTCAAAAAGAGCATTCTTCCTCCAAGATATCTTTTTTGCACATTTAAAATTAAATTTAATTGTGAGGCGCCTCATTAGAGACACAATAATTACCCAGTTTTTCAGTTATTTATTTACATAGGATTGAACCAGGGGAAAGAGGAGCTGAACCCCATTAATCTTAGCTCTGGGAACCCCCTGTTTCTTAGGGAGTGCCGATAGCTCCTGCAAGTTTAAAGATCCTGCGTCACATGGGTCAATAGAAAGCTGCACCGGATGATGTTACGGCTTCCTATTGGCCCGCAGGGGGCAGGAGCTTTGAAAAGCGGCCAATATGTGAACCATTGTAGCTGAGCAGAGTGGCTACCGGCACCTCCTATGGAGGTAAGCATCTCCAGAAACAGGGGGTCCTCAGAGCGGAAATTAATGGGTTCAGCTCCAGAGATCCCCTGCTTCAAACTGATGTAAACATTTTTTTAAATAATGAGGGGGGGGAAAGGCCTGGATTGCCTCTTAAACAGACATTCTCACAGAAAACAGAAAAGGGAAAACGAATCTACCCTTTGTCCACTCATAAGTAGCAATATATCAACTTTCTATTCTTATCCTATTACACTAAGCAGCTGTAAGATTGGGTGCTTTGATATATTAGAAGCATAATTTAAAATGATGTACAAAGCTGCATCAGCAAAGCTGTATTAGGGAAAATTTGGAGCAAAATTAAGCAAATTTATTAATTTTGTGGAGTGTCAATAGGAGTTAGGGAGAAGATACATGAATCAGGGATTAAATCTCATTGTACATTATTTAAATTGGTACATATCGTCCTTAGGGCTAGATCCACAAAGCTATCGCCTAATTTGAATATGGAAAGTATATTCAAATGATTTAAATGTTCCTATTTCCCAGGTATCTTAGGTATGGTCACAGGTGTCTCTCCATGTGTTGTACAGAGGAGTGTTTTAGGAGGTATATAAATCAGGTATATAAGTCTCTCTCCCTCCCTTCCCCTCACAACTCTCCTCCTAAAGCCCTCCAGTATATTCAGGTTCTGGATGGGAATACCCCCAAATTCA
Organism: Ascaphus truei; assembly: GCF_040206685.1. Taxonomy (NCBI): domain Eukaryota; kingdom Metazoa; phylum Chordata; class Amphibia; order Anura; family Ascaphidae; genus Ascaphus; species Ascaphus truei. The sequence continues at coordinate 123,602,203 of NC_134485.1, read as the reverse complement.
GATATCTCTCAACATGGTGTTTGGAGAGGTATATAAATCACTGGGTAGCAAGTACAAAAAGGCAGTTTTCAGAAGAAAACATGACTTAATGTTATTGTCCTTTGAAAATATTTGCTAATGCTTTATGTAATTGTAACGGGTATTCCCCCACCCAATCGCATATAGAGTGTTTGTGAGGGGGAATCTATATGTTACCAGGTGTGGTGCAGTATACCTGTCAGGCTCACAGGAGGTCTGAGCCTCCGCTAGTGAGAGCCTGGGGTGAATCCTCTGTAATGTTTCTTGTCAGCGCCTCCACCTATGTGAGCTTCTAGGAGTGTAGAGTGGCCCTCACATAGGAACATCCATAAAGTAACCAGCCCACACCAAAGGTTATGGCTAAAAGGGGTTTACTATATGGCAAATAACACAACACAACATACTTCAACAATATGACATTGACAGTGTCCCTCTATAACACTAATAGGCACAACTACCCAGTCACCACGCAGGGCTTTGTACCCCACATGTTATATCAATAGTCCCAAATGTCCCACAATACCCCAAGTGAGTGACTGTTGGTAAAGTTGGTGCACTTGATGACTGACTGTATCTGCTCAGTGCTCCAGCACCTGAGGCTGCAGATTCTTCACAAAGGATCCGCCGCTCTGCGATCTCCTCTGTGACGTCCTGCAACTCTGCCTGGCGGTGGGTGACTCCCGTATGGAGTGATCCACCTTTGGAATGTCTCTTGCTGCAGCCTGTCTGAGCCCAGACGCAGGCCGTGATCACTGAGTGCAACTTGCACCGGTGATATCACATAGAACTGGGTACTATAGAAAGCAACCCCCCTTGCACTGAAAGGGGCCTTCCCTGAAACTGCCAAACTAACTGCTGTGGCTGCACTGCAAGCCACACTGTCTCTTCTTGTCAGAGCCAACAGCACTGCAGCTGTGTCACTGACAAGACTCAGACTCAGATGAGGGCAGGGTCCCTACCTAAGGAGCCTTCCCTATGAACTTACCCACTAACCTAGTGGGGAGTGGGGCCTACCTTGGCCTGGGGTGTCTGGGGCCTAGTACAGCAGAGCACTGTAGCTGTGTACACTACCTTCCCCAATCGCTTCCTGGATCCAACTGACAAAACCCTGTCTGCACACAACATTGTATCTTCTTTGCTGCAGGAGAAGCTGCCAGCTCTATTGGCTTAAATGCTGCCTGTGACCAGGGTGAAAGTGCAGTCCCCAGAGGCTGCTGGGAATTGTAGTTCTTGGTACAGCTCTTTCCTATGGGGACAGAGTGCGCGATATTTACTGCGGATGTCTGAAGCTGTAATGGCCGCCGCTACTCTTAACTGAGCATGCGCAACTTCCAAGAGCTCTTGCACACATGTAATGGCCACCTCTATGCTTGCCAACCTCTGTGCATTGCACGGCACAGGCGCAAACTGCCGCGCCAACCTCAACATGGCCACCGCGATTGCTCTGTTTACGTGCAAGCCTCCGCACATGCGCGAACACATTAAACATGGCGGCGTCCTGCCGCAGCTGCCACCGGGAATGTGCTCACCCCCGCAGCAGCAAACACGCAAGGGGGAAAGAAACCTGCAGACAGGGGGACCAGAGGGACACTGGCTACATAATATTAGGTCACTCAACAGAGCGTTGCGGATCTGAGCCTTAGGGGTTCATGCAGTAAGCGGCGGAAAGGCACTTCTCGCCACTTTCCTGCCTAAAAAGCCTATCCGTATTCAGTAACGGGCGAGAAAGTGGCGAGATTCAAAATGCTGTACTGTAGGTTATGGAGAGGTTATGGAGAGGCTTGCTTTAGTATATTGTAATTTTTGGTGTCCTTTTTTGTATGTTTTGAATTTGTTCTCTGTTACGATAGCTATAGTTAATTGTGTAATTGGTATGGATGGTATTTTAATTGTTTAGGGATGTAATTCATGTGTGTTAATTCATTGATGGTGACTTTATTTGCTTACATAATATACTTCTTGTGATGTCAGGCTATTTGAGTTTGATTATTGTATTGTTAACATTGATTTGCAGCGTGTACATGTAGTTTACATGTTATGCTACATGTATACACTGTAAATGCAATGTTTTAAGTGGCATTTGAGGCTTCAGATTGAATGATTACATGAGATTTGTGTAGGAAATTGCTTTTTAATTCATTGAGGATGTTATGCATAAGTGGTGTTGCCATTGCAGGATGGCTTCACCCCTTAATTACCTTTGAGGTTAGTACCCGATAAGGTGATTAAGGAGTTCATTGGTATGTTAATGTCATTGAGATGTATTGGCTATTTATTATTTTGGCAACGGACCTCAAGGATGATGCTGGCGACGGAGCCTTCTTATTGATGAGGTTAGTAGATTTTTCTTTATTTTACTACGGTATTTACTGTGTTTAATAATGGCCAAATAATGTATTATCCCTATGTGGATAATAGTTATTTGGCACATTATTGTACTGTATGTGTTGGGGGGAGGGGGTATTGGCCCCAAGGGTATGTGGTAGGCCTCCCTTGTGGGTAGTGGGTGAGGGTGGTTAGGCCTCAGGGGTGGGGAAGTTAGTGGGGGAGGGTATGTGGGTGAGGGTGGGTTAACCCCTTAATGACTGTAGCGGTTAATAACCGCTATAGTGATTAAGGGGTTAGGGGACATTACATTGGATGTTTTAATTCTTGTGTCTGTTTTGCAGAAGCGGATGGGGCATGGCCAGGGTGAAGATGAGGATGGCCTTCATCGTGGCAGCCGCACATGGGTGAGTGCTATATGTATTTAATGTCTTTATTGTTCTGTATCTATTTTAAAGGGACAACTGCAATATTATCCATTTGTGGATAATAGTAATGTTGCCCATAACTGTATTGTATGTTGTGTATTGCTGCTATGTTTATTGGGGGCATTTGTCCCCAATAAACATGCTATTATGCGTTAACCCCTTCATTGCCTTAGCGGCTATCTGCTATGTAATGAAGCAGCATTAATATATTTTAATAATATTGTGCGGGAGCAGGGGGCCCCCTGAGCTGAACCGCATTTATTTGTGGCTCAGAGACCCCCTGCTTCCCGAGTTACAGGCCCCGGTTTGGGGCATCGGTTACAGTGTGGACGCCATGTTTGTTGCGGGCACGTAGCGTATGGGACGCTATAAACATGGCGCAGACACTGCCCATCCGATCACACATACCGGGGCCTGTAACTCGGGAAGCAGGGGGTCCCTGGTCCACAAAGTGATGCGGTTCAGCTCGGGGGACCCCCTGCTCACTGTACAGTATTATTAAATAAATATTAATGCTGCTTCGCTACCATAGCAGATACCCTGTAAGGTAAGGAACGAGTCTTTATTAATATGTGTGTTTTACTCACAGTGTAGATGTGCAGAGGGTCTCCGGAGCTGAAGCGCTTTTGTTTTAGGTCCGGGGACCCCCTGCTTCCCGAGATACAGACCCCTTTATGGGGTGCCGGTATCCCTCTGCTTTGTTTACATTCTGCGGTCACGTGATCGGGACCTTTACATGCAGAGGGATACCGGCACCTCATAAAGGGGTCTGTATCTCGGGAAGCAGGGGGTCCCCCGACCTGAAACCAATGCGGTTCAGCTCCGGAGACCCCCTGCACATGTACACTATGAATAAAAGTTGTTTTAAAAATAATTTTTATTGTGCTGATGTTTGCGCCGAGAGAGCAGCAGATCTCTCTCTGCTGCAAACACAACTCGGCAGGGGACGGCTTCTCGGCATTTTCTCGCCAGGCAGCCGTCCCGCCACCGGTTACACGCCATTTCATCAAATGGTGGTGGCGCATTCATTCCCCAGGGATTCGCCCCTTACAGCATACAGCCAGTTTAACACGCCAAAAACATGGCTAATTGCTAAACTGCTAATGCATTTTTCCGCCGCTTACTGCATGATACGCTTAGTGTCAATTTGGGTTGATTCTATTTTACCTGTGTCAATGCATGACATCAGGAGGTCTAGAGTTAACCCATCAGTCCCTTAGCAATGCAACCCCCAACCAATCAGGCACAGACTCCAAAGCTGGGGTAAAATGGGCATCACTTTTATTAGAAAAACACACACAAAAATATCAGCAGTGAAAGTTTGCACCCACACGTTTCAATCCACCTGTGCCTTATAAACGCCCACGTCCTCCAGCCAAACCAGCCTAACAGGAGATATATATAATATATCACCAATCAGGACTGGTGAAAGGGTATTTGGTGCCCAGGGAAACCTTCAACCCTCCACCCCCCACCTACACACAACCCCCCTCCTCATTCTCTCACTCCCGCTCCTCCTCCTCATTATCTCACTTCCCCCTCCTCATTTTCTCACTCTCCTCATTCACTCACTCCACCCACATCCTCCTCATTCTTTCAGTTCCCCCTCCTCATCCTTTCACTTCCCCCCATCTCTCATTCTTTCACTTCCCCCCTCCTCATCCTCATTCTCCTCCCCTCCTCATTCTCTCAACCACGTCCTCCTTTTTATCTCACTCCCCCATCTTCCTCATTCTCTCACTCCCCCTCCTCCTCATTCACTCAGTCCCCCCACATCCTCCTCATTCTCTCAGTACCCCTCCTCATCCTTTCACTTCTTCCTTCTCCTCATTCTTTCACTACACCCTCCTCATCCTCATTCTCTCACCCTTTCATCCTTTTATCTCACTTCCCCATCCACTTCATTCTCTCACTTCTCCCTCCTCCTCCTATTTCTCTCACTCCCCCACTCAACTAAAAATGCATATCTGGCTGCAGTTTTGAGGTGGAGCAGGGGAGGACCTGCGATTGAACAGCGCAGACACCAGAAGTCAGTGAAACTGTTTGGGTTGGACCACTGCAGTGTTCTCCTCTTTGGTCACCCTCCTCCACTCCTACCTCCCTGTTTTGCTCCCACTGCTGTCATATACCACCCTGCTCCACTCCCAGCACCCCTCTGCCCTTCTCTGCTCCTGCTGCCCTACTCAACTCATGTCACCCCCCAAAATGTGCAGCCCTAGGTGACCACCTAGGTCACCTAGTGCAGGGGTCTCCAAACTCAGTCCTCAAGAGCCACACACAGGCCGGACTTTATGGATATCCCTTTTTCAGCACAGGTGGCTCAATCAGTGGCCCAGTCAAGCACTGAGCCACTGATTGAGCCACCTGTGCTGAAACAGGGATATCCATAAAAGCTGGCCTGTGTGCGGCTCTTGAGGACTGAGTTTGGAGACCCCTGACCTAGTGGTTGCACCAGCCCTGTCACCAGCCAAATGCAAAGGACATCCCCAGACCGGTTGCCATAGCCACAGCCCAGCAACACCTCTCCCCCTTATTTTCAACTGAATCACTGATCCATCCTTCCCACATGCACTCTTAACACTACCCTACCACCACAAACTGAGCAATTTTGACCCCTAAAATTTGCCTGGCTCCCCACCAAGCCAAGAGCTTTTTTCACCCCATCCTGCAAACCCATATTGAAGCTATGCCCAAGAGATAAACACCACCCTCCCTCCAAATTCATGTGCCTGAATGAGATCCCATTAAACGTTCAATAGAAATGGCCACCCCTTTATTCAGCTTCCTCCTACCTCTCTCCACAGCCCTCAACTCCCTTACGCATAGCCATACCTGCCTAGCCACCACTTTGGACCAAACCACTACCGGAGAACTAATATCACGATAAATATGTGCAATGTTTATTGCAAAAAATACGTAAACTGTCCCCTCACCAGGTAATTTTCCCCCACACGCAATATTAGAACCGCTAGTTGATCCTGTGACCTCCTCATCCTTAACAGCTCAGAAAGCATCTAAGCCAAACGTATATTCAAAAGGCCCAACCACGATACATCTGCCAAATCCCCCTTCATCCCCAGCTACTTCCCTTATGGCCTTTGAGCCACACTTGTCTCGGCCCAATGGCCGAAGTGACCTACAGTAGATGAAATAAAGGCACATTGACAGCATTTAGCACACCTCTCAGCTTGGGCTAATCAAACTTCTAAAGTGCTGTGACTCCCACACAATCTTCTTTATCACCTCCTCCTCAAAGCAAAGCCTAGCCGCCTCAGTAGCCACTCCTATCCTGAAAGAGTATGGCGTGAACCCCACCAGTCAATGCCCAACTGCTTCAATATTTTACTAAAAACGCTACCGGACCGATCAGCTGTATTGCCACTAAGGAGACCCACACATCCCTCCACCTGTTGATCCATCATGGATCTCCTGACCAAAAACCTCACTATCACCTGCTCCACCACCACTTCATTCCACCACAAAACCCCTGGCTTGAACTTTGAAGTCGAAACTAACTCACAGACCCATAGCGCTCTGAAAAACATTTTAAAAAAGACCTAAAAACTCGGAAAGCACACTGCTGACACTGTCTCCCGCAGCCATCCCAGCAGGCCTGACGATACAGGCCATCTCTTGTCCCCAGATGACATCACCCTTCTCACCCCAAAAGCATCCACTTTACTATACAATTCTTGGTAATATCACTCACATCATATAATTTGCTAAAAAAATATATTCGCGCCAACTTCCTTTCCATGGAGCCATGAGACATACCTTGCTTCGCTAGCCCCATAAATATATTACCATGCCCCCAACCTGTTCCTCATACACAATTGGGGCTCCAAACTCGTCCACAAATTCACACTGCTCCCTCCAAGCCCCATGTATGACGCCTAGGTTGTTGGGGCCAATGACTTCCTTATCACAACCATCACTCCTCCAAACCCAGGCTCCATCAATGATATGAGCATGCCGCTGGTGTCAGCCTTTGAATAACTTCACCTTGGAAAAAGACAGAGCATCAGCAATGTTATTTTCCAGCCCCGGAACATGCTTAAACCTCAAATAAATGTTTTCCGATAAACAGAGGAGCACTAATCTTCTCAGCAATCGCACCACCACTGGATAGCTGGCTGTCAACCCTTTCACCGCCTCCACTACCCCCATGCTATCAGACCCATATAGCACCGTTTTATTGCACTCTAGAATTCCACAGCCACCATTACTGGAAAAAAAATCTAAAAAGGTCGAATTTCAGACCAATCCTTCCTCCACCAACACCTCTGGCCAGGTCTCTACACTCCAAAAAAATGCTCAAAAACTCAAAGATCCAGACGCATCTGTAAAAAGTTCTAGAGTGCTGTTTGCTCCAGCCACAAGGTCCTCCCATTGAATGGTTCCAGAAAAACTTGCCACGTGACCAAATCCTTACTTAAGGTTTTTGTCACCCTAATAAAATTGTGAAGATTTTCAACACCCCTTGAAGCCAAGGCCAACCTATGGCTAAAAACACTACCCATTGGCAGGACCCTGCAAGCAAACTCCAGATGCCCGAAAAGGGACTGAAGTTGCTTCAGCATTAACTTTTTGGCTGTCTGTGACAGGGTGAAGTCAACCCCTATCAGTTATGCCTGGGAGACATATGTCTGAGTGCTTCATCCAGCACTCATAAGGGTTAACTCAGGTGGAAGCTAGGTAATCAGGATGTAAGCTGACACCTGAGTAGCTGCAAGGTGTAAGATGATGTTGTTACTGGCAGTAGCTGGCTGCCTTAGACCAGAGCACATGGCTATATGTGCTGCTAGCCAGACGGATACATCAAGCTAACTACTGCAACCAAAGTAAGAGACTTGTTCATTTGTTTTTCCTGACTGCTTAAAAGACACTTACGGTTTGGTTATGGTTTAGCCAGCCAGCCTGCTAGATAGGCCTGGTGTGTTAGTCAGTCCTCCCAATGTGGAGCAGGATTTCTTTTGTTTAAAGGGACTGTGTACCCGCATGTTATGTATGCTGTGGAGAAATAAAGCCACTGAACGTTTTCATTATCCTGAAACTATACGTGTGGACTGTTCCCTGACCTCGGCTACAGGCCGTCCTGCCACAGGTGGTGTCAGAAGTGGGATGTCGGACAACCCCTGTATCTGAAGGGCCACACAAAAAAAAATGGAGACAATTTTTTCTCAGTTCCTTGAGCAACAGATCCAGCTAGCAGAGAAGCAAGCTGAACATCAAGCTCAGCAAGCTGAGCGACAAGCACAGCAAGATGAGCAACAGGCCTGGCGAGAGGAAAAGCTACTCCAACTGCTGGCCGAAGGCCCAGCCCCAGGCAGACCAGCGATTCCAAATAACCCACCGGTGATGCTGCATAAAATGAAGCCAACTGAAGACCCAGAGGAATTTCTACTCACTTTTGAAAGGGTAGCCACGGCCCACGGCTGGACAGTTGATCGCTGGGTAACGACTCTGGCTCCACCCTTCATAGGAGAAGCTCAGGCAGCCTTCCAGCAGACGAGGCCATGGACTATCAGCAATTAAAGGCTGCTATTCTGGATCGCCTAGGCCTCACTCCAGAGACCTACCGACAGCGGTTCCAGACAGTCAAATATGCAAACAGAGACCGACCCCGCATGGGCGTCCGCAGAAATTTTTTCAGGGGGGACATAATTTTAACGGCCAGTGCCCGGCGTAAAAGTGGTGGTGAGTGCACTGTGGCGAGCAAGCCCGACCAGGATAAGGGGGGTTCTCCCCCCCGAGAAAATTTTGAAAAAAAAGAAAAAATATCTTTTAGCATGCAACTTTTACTTAACTGTTTTCTTATTGTGATACAGAATAAAACATTACAATGCAACCTGTTTATTTTTATATTTTCAACAAAAGACATGTGTCTGCCTGCCTGGGTGGGTGAGTGGGTGAATGACAGTAGAATGACAGTGGGTGAGTGGGTGAATAACAGTGGGTGGGTGAATGACGGTGGGTCGGTGGGTGAATGACGGTTGAATGACGGTGGGTTGGTGGGATAATGACGGTAGGTGGGTGGATGAATGATGGTGGGTGGGCGAATGACAGTGAGTGAGTGGGTGGATGGGTGAATGACAGTGGGTGAATGACAGTGGGTGGGTGGGTGAATGTTGAATGTGGGTGGGTGAATGATGGTGGGTGGGTGAATGACGGTAGGAGAAGGTGACTGGGTGACAGTGACTGGGTGGGTGGGAGACAATGACTGGGTGGGTGGGAGACAGTTAGTTACTGGGTGGGTGGGAGACAGTGGGTGGGTGGGAGACAGTGACTGGGTGACTGAGTGAGTGACAGTGACTGGGTGGGACAGTGACTTGACAGTGACTGGGTGGGTGACAGTAACTTGGTGAGTGACAGTCAATGACTGGGTGGGTGACAGTCAGTGACTGGGTGGGTGACAGGGACAGTGGGTGACGGTGACAGTGGGTAATGGTGACAGTGGGTAATGGTGACAGTGGGTGACAGTGACAGTGGGTGACGGTGACAGTGGGTGATGGTGACAGTGACAGTGGGTGACAGTGGGTGACAGTGACTGGGTGGGGTGACTTACCTTGACCGGGTGGGTGCAGCTTGTCGCCGGACGCTTCCCCCTCCTGCCCCCGATATCCTCTTCTGCCCCCGATATCCCCGCGGAAGCTGCCAGGGAAGGGAGGTGGGCTTGGGGAGGGGAGCTTGGGGGGGGGCACGGGAAGTGGGCTCAGGGGGGGCAAGGCCACAGGAGGTGGGCCGGGGGGCGCGTGGGAGGTGGGTGCGCGGGAAGCTGGCCAAGGGGGGGAAGCGGGCCGCAGGAGGAGCTGGTACTTCCCCCTCCGTCCCACGTTGGGAGCGGGCCGCAGAGGAGCTAGTACTTCCCCCTCCATCCCACGTTGGGAGCGGGAGGGGTAGCAGGCCGCAGAGGAGCTTGGCTTGTACTTCCCCCTCCGTCCCACTTTGGGAGCGGGGGGAAGCGGGCCCTGCTTGCCCTGCGCATGCGCGCCGGGACAGCGGGGAATCGGCGCCAATTTTTAAACTTTTTTTAAAAAATGTATTTAATTAATTGGTGCCCGGCTCGCGGGGGCCCAGCCTGACCCACGGGCCCGGGACGCATTACCCTTTGTCCTCCCTGTGCCCTCCCTGTTGGTGGCCATGGATCCAGAGGGGGGCAAGCGCCCCCCCTTGCCCCCTCCTGCGGACGCCCATGCGACCCCGTGTCGTAGCCCACCGCTTAGTAGACTTATGTACCAGGTGGATACAACCGGAGAAGCATACCAAGGCAGAGATCCTTGAACAGTTTGTGCTCAAGCAGTTCATACAGATACTGCCCCCTCCTCCTAAAAAGACACGCTGCATTTTCCCTGGATTCAGCGGTACGCTTGGTGGAAAACTTCCTCGCAACGCACCCAACAGGATAGCTGGGAATGGTCCGTGCAAACACCAGTTGCTTCCGGTGATACCAGAGGCAGACGAGCAGACAATTGAGGGGTCTACAACCCGCCAGCTCGGGAGGTCCAGTCAACCCGATCGGAAGACCCTTTCCCATCTCGGAGGGTTCCTGGTACAAACTCCCGCAGAGACGCCCGTCCCGGGTCCGAGGCTATTGGATCACTCAAGGGAGGCCGCCACCCACAGAATTCCCCGAAAACCTGGGCTTCCGTCACCCATCCGGTGGAGAGGATATCACAACCAACCAAAAGGGAGGATCCCATCCAACAGCGGAGAAGTCCAAACACCGAACCCCGTCGAGAGCTTCCGCTGACGACCGAGTTTGCGGACTCAGGAGATGAGGAGATGGACTGTTCATATGGCAGAACCACTGCCACAGCTTCTCTCCCAGGGGACCACAATCCATGGTTAGTCCCAGCATCTTTGGAGGGGAAAATAGTAAAAGCCATGCTGGACTCGGGATCTGGAAAAACCCTGATCCTAGAGGGCCTAATTCCAAGAAACAGACTATCCTATGACTCTCCTTGGAATATCGAATGTATCCATGGGGATACAAAGAGATACCCGACCGCGAACGTTCTACTACGTATCAAGGATCAAAAGGCTAGCCTACTAGTGGGAGCTGCTATCTGGCTACCTGCTCCTGTTCTACTTGGCCGAGACTGGCCCTACTTCGAAACATTGGCCCCTACTCCTACGGAGCCTACTTCTCTGGTTCCGGAGAAGCCCGGAGACTTGTTTCCTTTTTACCCAGAGATTTTCCCCCGTAGACACCACGTCCCAAAGACACGTAAACAGAGACGTGCGGAAAAAGAGGACTGGTTAAGAAAGGCTGGGACTCTTGGTAACATTAGTCAGCCCAAAAGACTGCAGGTCATGGCCGGAGATGACCAGGGTGGGGAACAGATAGATATGGGAATTTTGCCAGACCTGGATCTTCCTGACTTCCATCAGAGGCAGAGGGAAGACCCAGCTCTGGCTAGACAATATGAGAAGGTGGCACAGGTCAACAACAAGATAATGGACGAACAAGGTGTAAAAGTGTTTCCACATTTTGAACTGTTACATGACATACTATATCGTGTGAATAAGGTTACACAAACAGGGGAGGTCATTCGACAGATGCTAGTCCCTAAAGGGTTGATTAAAACAGTGTCCACCCTAGCCCATACTCTCCCATGGGGTGGTCATTTGGGCAGAGATAAGACCACGGACCGCATCTCGTCCCGGTTTTACTGGCCAGGCATACATGGTGACATCATGAAACTATGTGAGACATGTCTTGAATGCCAGTTAACTAGCCAAAAAGGACAGAAGCCGGCTCCCTTGGTCCCTCTGCCCTTGGTAGCCGTCCCATTCGAGTGAATTGGGGTAGATCTGGTCGGACCTTTAGAACCCTCTGCGAAGGGACATAAATTTATACTCGTTGTTGTAGATTATGCCACCAGATATCCTGAGGCCTTCCCTCTGAGATCAGCCACTGCTAAACAGGTTGCTCACAGGCGTTTAGAACTGTTCTCTAGGGTAGGACTGCCCCAAGTAATGTTAACTGACCAGGGAACAAATTTCATGGCAAAGTTAATGCAGGATGTCCTGAAGTTATTGGAGGTAAAATCCGTCAGGACCTCAGTCTACCATCCTCAGACTGATGGATTGGTAGAGAGGTTTAACCGTACTTTAAAAACCATGCTTAGAAAGTTTGTGGACACCGAAAAGCGAGCTTGGGATGAACTTCTCCCTTTGCTGTTGTTTGCGGTACGAGAAGTTCCCCAATCATCCACAGGCTTCTCCACGTTTGAGCTCCTATATGGACACCAACCTCGGGGTATTCTCGACCTACTGAAGGAATCCTGGGAGGAGGAGTCCTCCCCCTCCAAGAATACCCTTCAGTATGTCATGGACCTTAGAAACTGCCTAGACATGATAGGTAGGTTTGCTAAGGAAAACCTACAATCTGCTCAAGAACGTCAAGAAAGGCAGTACAACCAAAATGCTCGCTTGAGGGTCTTCCAACCTGGGGACCAAGTGATGCTACTGCTACCGACATCCGAGAGTAAACTCCTTGTGAAGTGGCAGGGTCCTTTCCAAGTTCTCCGCCGCACCGGGGAGGTGAACTATGAGATCTCTCATCCAGGGTCCAGGAAGGGTAAATCTACCACGTAAACTTACTGAAACCCTGGAAAACGATGAGATCGCGGTTCATCCACCCTCGGGAAGGAGAGACGGATTTGGGTCCACAGCTTCCAACGGGTAGTACGTACAATGACCATCAGGTTCCCATGGGGGGGCAGTTAACAACGGAACAAAGGTCAGACCTACTAGAATTATGTGACCAGTTCCCAGATGTTTTTTCGGAGCTGCCAGGGCAGACGGATTTAGTGTCCCATAGGATTGAGGCAGAACCTGGCGTAAAAGTACGGTCCCGTCCCTATAGATTGCCAGAGGGCCGAAAAGACCTGGTAGAGAGGGAGATAATAGACATGTTGGAATTGGGCATGATTGAGGAGTCCCACAGCGAATGGTGTAGCCCTATAGTGTTGGTCCCCAAACCAGATGGGAAGGTGAGATTTTGCGTGGATCTGCGAAAGGTAAATGCTGTATCCAGATTTGATGCATACCCAATGCCTAGGGTGGATGAATTGCTTATCTCGCTTGGTAAAGCAGAGTATATCTCCACCCTAGATCTCACGAAAGGATATTGGCAGATACCTCTAGCGGAAGAATCCAAATGCAAAACTGCCTTCGCCACCCCTCTCGGTTTATACCAATTCGTCACTATGCCATTTGGGTTACATGGGGCTCCAGCCACGTTCCAAAGATTAATGGACAAGGTACTACGACCCCATAGGGCATATGCCGCGGCCTACTTGGATGACATTGTCATCTATAGCAGACACTGGCAGTCTCATATAAAAAGGTTAAGGGCAGTCCTAACGTCCTTAAGAGAAGCAGGGCTCACTGCAAATCCAAAAAAATGTGCCCTGGGTAAATCCACTACAAAATACTTGGGCTATGCCGTTGGGGGAGGGATAGTAAGGCCACTAGCTACACAGGCGGCACACTTTATTCGAGTGCGGCTCATTCCGCAAGCCGGGAAATGTCCCGGCTTGCGAGCCGCACTCCCTCAGCGTGCCGCGCATCACCGATGCGCGGTCACGCATCATCGGGTGCCTGTGCCGCCTGTACGCATGCCCAGGGCTCCCCGAGGGAGCCCTGGTGTCGCGTGGATGTGCTGACGGCGGCGGGACGTTCCGGGGGACCCGGCGGACCCGGTAAGGAGAGGGGGAAGCCCCGATCGGCGGGCCTCTCCTCCGAGGCTTCGGCGCGCGCCCGGCACCCTCCGGCGCGCGCCAGGTTACTGCTGCGGCCGAGAACGGGCAAATGCTCGAATAAACTCGGCCGCAGCAGTAGCAAGGTGGCCGCCATAAAGGAAGTCCCCACCCCACAGACAAAGACACAGGTCCGCTCCCTTTTGGGGTTAGCAGGGTATTACAGGCGGTTTATCCCCAATTTTTCAGAAATTTCTGCACCCCTAACAGATCTGACAAAAAAGAGTGCCCCGACCCAAGTTAAATGGTCTTGGGAGTGCCAAGACGCCTTTGACATGCTAACAAAAAGTGCCTGTCAGAGGGCCCCGTTCTTGGGAGCCCAGATTTTAAAGAGCCCTTCATCATCCAGATGGATGCCTCAGAGGTAGGACTGGGAGCAGTGCTGTCCCAGCAATTTGATGGTGTTGAACACCCCATACTGTTCATCAGCCAGAAGCTGTACCCAAGGGAAGTGAGGTATTCCGTCATTGAGAAGGAGTGCCTCGCTGTAAAATGGGCAATTGAGGCCTTGAGATATTATGTCACCGGAGTACACTTCACCCTGGTCACTGACCATGCACCCTTGAAGTGGTTAAACACCATGAAGGACACAAACTCAAGGTTGACCAGGTGGTACATGGCCCTCCAACCCTTCTCTTTTGATATTCAGCATAGACCTGGAAAGGACCATGGAAATGCTGATTTTTTGTCAAGAGAAGGAGTGGAGGGTCGGGCTTCAGCCGTGTGGGACACTAGCCACACACAAACAGGGGAGGTATGTGACAGGGTGAAGTCAACCCCTATCAGTTATGCCTGGGAGACATATGTCTGAGTGCTTCATCCAGCACTCATAAGGGTTAACTCAGGTGGAAGCTAGGTAATCAGGATGTAAGCTGACACCTGAGAAGCAGCAAGGTGTAAGATGATGTTGTTACTGGCAGTAGCTGGCTGCCTTAGACCAGAGCACATGGCTATATGTGCTGCTAGCCAGACGGATACATCAAGCTAACTACTGCAACCAAAGTAAGAGACTTGTTCATTTGTTTTCCCTGACTGCTTAAAAGACACTTACGGTTTGGTTATGGTTTAGCCAGCCAGCCAGCCTGCTAGATAGGCCTGGTGTGTTAGTCAGTCCTCCAATGTGGAGCAGGATTTCTTTTGTTTAAAGGGACAGTGTACTCGCATGTTATGTATGCTGTGGAGAAATAAAGCACTGAACGTTTTCTTTATCCTGTCCTGCCACACTGTCCTTGTCCCTTCAATCTTCCATTGCATTTCTACCAGCTTGCACTTAGGCAACCTACATATCATCTCCACCATGTCGATCTCAATTCCTAGAAAGGACAGCTTTGTCACCGGGTTCACCATTTTTCTTTTTGTCAGCGATACCCCAAAACCTGCCACCACCTACTCAAAACTTCTCAACAAAAAACTGTAAGTATCAGCCCCTGCTGGACCGACAAGCAAAAAGTAATTGAGGTAATGCAGCCCCCCTTTCCGAAAAAACCCAATCCAAAATAGAACTTAATAATTCAAAACAAAAATGTATAGGCAATGGCAAACAGACTCCCCTCCCCCCGAATTCACACCCCAGTAACTGTAAACTGTCTGGATGGACTGGCAACAAACAGAACGCTCAATTTCTTCTTCACTAACAATGAGCCTGGACCACACCACCTCACTAGCTCTATTGCCCTGTCAAATGAAGCATATGTCACCCTGTAGATGTCTTTGTCAATATCGGAATCCATAGATGCCCTTCCAGATTCAACACATGGTGTATAAGTCGGTATGCACCTGGCTCCTTCTTCGGCACCATGGTTACATTCTCCAGTTAGCCTGGAGGGACCGCAAATGGCCCTGCCATTTGTCCCAAACCCACTTCTCTCTTCAATTTGTTGATGCGACCCACATCCCAATGCTCCGCTACCTATTTCAAGTTAATGGCTCTGTGTCCTGACTCTGCAAATGTGGCCAGATTTCCCCAAATCTTCTCTTTCATAGCAATTGGTAATTGAGCACTAAGCGGGCAATTCTTTTCGTGCTTCTACCGATGTGACAACTGCCACCCCTTGCATCTCCTGTGCCCCCCCCCCCCCAGTGCTTGCCACCACTGGCTGACCCTGAGACTCAGGCTCCACTGTGCTGGCTGCACCGGCCTGCATCAACATTCCCATATGTATTCGTGCCCCAATACACCACACCCACCTTAAGCTACCTGCACACCATGATAACGTTATCTATATATTTCTTTGTTTTTGTAAATTTTCTCTACCTTCCTCGCATCATTTAAACCCCAAGGTCAGAGTTGGAATTAAACATGTCAGTTCTAGAAAATATTCCAAATTAAAAACATTATTTGGTATTTTGAAGTATTACATTGAACAGAGACAATAAGACAACCTGTATTACCCTTCAGTGTAAAACATAATATAGGAGTATTAAACAGTTATAAAGTTATAAAAGTTATAAAGTTATAAAAGAGTACTGTACCTCCTGGTAGGACCAAAATAACCTGGTGGTAGGTATATAGTTCATTCCTTTAAAAAAGTATAAACATGTTTAAAATATTTTTTTCAACATTTAAGGGCCTGTGCTATAAGCGTCGATAAGCCACTTATCGAGAACTTATAGACCAAAATGCCTACTGCTATTCAGTAAGCCTTGATAAGTGGGCAATAAAGGCATGAATCGCCAAAAATGTCTGCCGTCATAAAAAAATCGCCCGGTGAGCTGCGATAAACCACTTATCGGCAGGTTCTGAAACTCGTGCAATTCTATTACCCGCGATTAGGTTATTGCTGCTCTAGAATGGCGAGTTTCTCCCAAAATCCTTATGCCAGGAAAAGTAGAAATGAGGCTGGTGAGAAGGTGCTAAAAGGTGGCGAGACAGGACTTAGGAAAAAAAATGCATTTTTTCTGCATCGGATTGATGCCGGGGGTCTCCGTAGCTGATATCCATTAATATCAGCACCAGAGCCCCGGCATGAAACCCATGCAATAAAAATGCATTTACAGGCAACTTCAGGCTAACTGCTAAGGCAATGAAGGGGTTAAGCCCTCCAACTACCCACCAAGGGCCAAATACCCCCTTCACACCCCCCCGCTCCCAACAATAAACACTAATACCCACTTCCTCTACCACATATGATTGATTCTAGAAGCCACAGGTGTCCTCAGGTGGTCCCCGCAGGTGTCCGGGTGTCCACAGATGGTCCCCGCGAGTGTCTGTGGGCCTTCGGGTGGTCCCCATGGGTGTCCAGGGGTACTCAGGGTGTCCAGGGGTCCTCAGGTGGTCCCCGCAGGTGTCTGTGGGGCCTTGGGTGGTCCCTGCTTGTGTCCGAGGGTCCTCATGTCATCCCCACTGGTGTCCGTGGGCCCTCGGGTGGTCCCTGCAGGTCCCCTCTTGCCTGCGGTACCAATCCTGTGGCAAATTTTTTTTGCAATACATTGAAATAAATAACCCCCCCCCAACACATACTGTACAGTAATGGGCAAAATAACTATTATCCAGATATGGATAATAGCTCATTTGCCCATTATAAAATCGAACATTAGCCATCCAGCAGAAATAAATTAAATAAAACTTTCTACTTACCCCTTCCATCATGAAGGGCATCCTCATCAGCATACTCCAGCTCTATGTCCTCGTTGCCAGAAGGAATACAAGAAAAAATATAATCTAATGGTCCCTAACCCCATTATCACTTAGCGGTTAATAACCGCAATATTAATTAAGGGGTTAACCCACCCTTCCCTGATACCCACCTGGGAGGCCTAACCACCCACCCCAGGACTATTCCTACCCTTTACCCATTGATTGGCATAGTCGTACATCATATCCATATAATATGGGCATGGTGTGACGGTGCTCATCTCAAATCAGGAGGCAGACCCACAGGCCTGAGGTAGGAATGTAAATAAACTGACCAGAGCCCTGGGACAGAGCCCTGTAAGAGTATTCACAGTCAGTATGGAGCAGGGGTCAGGGCTGGCAGCAATGACGATCTCGCCTGTTACTCAAAATGTATTTATTTATTTATTTATAAAATATTTTACCAGGAAGTAATACATTGAGAGTTACCTCTCATTTTCAAGTATGTCCTGGGCACAGAGTAAAACAAATAATACATGGTTACAAGTACAGTTACATAAATAAACAGGGTATACATTATATACAAGACATTGCGTGCACAGTTAAAGAAAATATATATTATGAGCGTATGAAACAGTTACAGACCAGGTTAAAATGTAAGACAGCCTTAGATTTGAAAGAACTTAAACTGGTGGTGGATGTGAGAGTCTCTGGTAGGTTGTTCCAGTTTTGGGGTGCACGGAAGGAGAAGGAGGAACGTCCGGATACTTTGTTGAGCCTTGGGACCATGAATAGTCTTTTGGAGTCTGATCTCAGGTGATATGTGCTGCAAGTGGTAGGGGTGAGGAGCTTGTTCAGGTAGCTGGGTAGCTTGCCCATGAAGAATTTAAAGGCAAGACAGGAAAGGTGAACTTTGCGCCTAGACTCTAGTGTTGACCAATCTAGTTCTATGAGCATTTCACAGTGATGTGTGTTGTAGTTGCATTGGAGAACAAAACGACAAATTGAATTGTAGAGGGTGTCAAGTTTGCTAAGGTGGGTTTGAGGAGCTGAGCCATATACTATGTCTCCATAGTCAATAATTGGCATTAGCATCTGCTGTGCGATACGCTTTCTGACCAGGAGACTTAGGGAGGATTTGTTCCTGTAAAGTACCCCTAGTTTGGCATAGGTCTTGGTTGTCAGGGTATCAATGTGCATCCTGAATGTTAAGTGGGAGTCAAACCATAAGCCCAGGTATTTAAAACTAGTGACAGGTGTTAGGGTGGTGTTAGCGTTGGTTCTAATCAGGAGCTCAGTCACTGGAAGCTTTACAAATTTAGTCTTGGTCCCAAATACCATTGTTACAGTCTTGTCAGTGTTTAAAAACAGTTTGTTTTGGGAAATCCATTTTTCGAGTGGCTTCTGGACAAAGGAGCACACCGCATGTTCTGTGCACTCAAAATGGCGTTCCCTCTGGAAAACGGGACCCGCATGGGCTTGCTGGAAAGGTGCAAGCTATTTCTGAAAAACAAGTTGCACTCTTTCAGCTGTAAGGTTAAGCCCCGCCCATCACTGTGACTGGCATAGCCGCAGCAAAGTCATGCCTTGCTCTGTCATGCCCCTGCTCTATATTCCACGTATGGGAGGGGGCAGTGCAAAGGACCAATCAGAGGCTATTTCTGTCCTGGAAGGAGCTGAACACAAGCTGCCCCACCTCAGTTCCACGGAGCTGAGTTTGTGAAAGGAGCTACAGTGCGCTGCTGCCTACACTCACTACCTCCCAACTAAAGAGAATACAATTTCCACCCTGAAGATAGCCAACTTCCATCTGCCAGGAGGCTACCTGGTAGTCACCGTGAATGGACAGTACAATCTGCGGTGCATCTGCCTGGAAAGCTAGCCACACTGCGTGGTGTCAGCACTGCAGGGCCTACTTTATGTGGCCTGCCAGCCCTGTGCCAGCGGTGTCTACCCAGGCCTACCCTGACCTGTACAGCACGGAACACATTGTGGGCCCGTGGGCCCTAATCCCCGCGACAGGAGGTCCCAGTGTACTGGTGTCAACTGCTGTACCAGTTGTGATGTCCCCACCAGTTCCAGGACTGTAACCTGTAACCGATGACCAAGCGGGTGAGTGGACTACCCCGGGAGTGTTGTGTGCTCTTCCCCTAGTGGCACAGGAGCAGGCAAGCTCCATGCAAATAGCCACCAGGGAATGCAGGGTGCCCCGACACCACTTCCCGGAGGAAATGTCTTTGCCATCCTCAGAAGATGACGCGGTCAGCCAAGTGTCTGTGGCTTGCCATCCGCTTGACATCCGATCCAGCCCACCTGAGGAAAGAAAAAGCTTGATTGGTATACGTGCTCTAGCACCGATCCATATTGTATATAAATTCAGAATTAATGCATAATCAAAGGCACAGGATATGAGGCTGCTAGTAATGTATGCAAACCAAAACTAACTCTTAGGTGATATGAAGTCCTTAAAAGAGACAATATGACCCTGAAGGAAAAAAGTGGGTATGAGCCCACTCCTCAAAACCTAATTGGGATAGTCCCAGGACCGCTATTAAACCACATGAGTTGTTGAGATATAAATACACTCACATATTTCAAAATGCTTCCTTCCTGTGCCCTTGGTGAAGCGTGCTGCCAATATAACAGTAGAAATCAGCAGAGTGGAAAATATAGCACACAGCCAGGAGTGGGTTAAAAATGAGTATAAAAAAGAAGGTTTTATTAAAAACTGAGGTATAACAGACCTCCAACGCGTTTCATGTGCGTTGCACTTTATCAAGGAGTATATCACAAACAAACACACAAACCTTAAATGCACATTTCCTGGTTGTCCGTTTTGCACCAAAAGCGCACTGACGTCACAGGGTCACGGAGTCCAGCGCGCACGCGATGACGTCACATAGAACTGTGTATATGGGAAATGCCAGTGCCTGAGTGCAGGCCAACAAATCACGATCTGCCCTGAGTAGAGCTCAAGGGCTCAGTGTGCGCATGCGAGTCGGACCCGCCCCCATCGACGTCAGCAAATACCATGGGGACCAAGGGACAAAAACATTGTAGCTCAGACTACTGAAATACAGAAAAAACTTGATTGAATAAGAAAACTTTATCAATGTGTACTAGAGTAAAATGAAAACAAAACAGAAAGAAAATATAATAAAAACACATGTTGTAAGTATATTCATACCTCCTCTGACACAGGCACTGGACACAGGAAGGACTACTGTAAGTGCTTAAAGTGCAACAATGCAAAATGAAAAAATGTATATTAAATATGTAAAGTAAATGGTCATCAACATGGACATATATAAACATACAGCAGCTATCATAAAGCAAATGGAAGGCAAATAGAAGGCAGTAAGAGTTCATCCTTAATACTGTAGTTAATGAATAAGCATAAAATCATATCAACCTTTCTTCAAATGAGAAGAATGTTATTGATATAAAGAAACCTTTCTATACATATAGAAACTTGTCCATATGTAAAAAAAAAGTCCAAATGAACAAAATGTCCATATGATTAACGACATATTCATTCTATACTTCAAAGAATGAATATCAATAGATAAATTACAATAGATGAATATTGATAGATACTTTCTAATAGATGCATTTTATATAAACTCATGTTCTATAGGTATGAATTAGGATCTCATGACCAAAAGCCTTGATAGATTATTATCAAATACAATCACATAATTCATATAATCATCATAGAAAGAATGAATATTATGGCCAAAATTAGTTTTGCATAGATGTAGCCATGAGAAATAACAACCCATCACAAAATTTCGCAAAAAAGATTCTCATGAATAAATATACTAATTATACATCCTAGATAGAATGAATGAGCTTCTCCAGGTCCAAAAAGAGGCACATATATGCAAAAGGTCTTAGTCATCCAAAAGGGTAAACTATTCCCCTGGATGAAAACCCTATTATACAGTACACTAAATATCCACATAAATATATAGAATGTGTGTGAGTATATGTACAATATATTACACTGACCATTCACAAACGATGAAATCTATAAAGATGTATAAAGATGAGATCCATGGGTTAATGACAACCTTTGATATTACAGTGAACGAACTGTAGTTATAGATAGTTAAACCAGTTTCATTAAGAATGGTATAAAAGATGTCACCATTGTCCTTATAAGCACAATTATCTAAATATCAAAAGACCATTCTCTAAATATACAAATACAGAGATGTAAAGAAAGATAGATCATCTTAGGAAGTGACTCAAGTTCCACTCCCTATTTAAATCCTTTGGAATTTTAGTTTTTAATAGAAAACTCCACTGTGCCTCCCGACGATCAAGGAGTTTAAAAGTGTCCCCTCCACGTTCTTTATGTTTAATTTGATCAATTCCCATGAACGTAAAGTTCCTGATGCCTCCACTTTTACACTCACAAAAGTGTTTGGAAACAGGATGTAGTAGGTCTCCTTTCCTAATCAATCTGATATGTTCTTGTATTCTTGTTTTTACATTACTTGTTGTCCTTTCAACATACTGTATTTTTTGTCACAACCACATGTAATTAAGTATATAACAAAAGCAGAGTTACAATTAATAAAATTGTTAACTCTATATTTTTTATATGGGTTGCGAACAAAGAAAAAGCTAGATGGCTTCATGTACCTGCAAACATTGCAGGTTCCACACTGAAAGCAACCCCTCGTAATAAAAGTATCCATATGTTTGCTGACCGTAGTGACTTCGCTTTGTGAGATATAAGCCACTATGGTTTTGGCTTTGCGAAATACACATCTTGGGCCTGATTTAATATAATCCCTTAAACCGACATCTATATCTAATAAATTCCAATGTTTTTGCAAAATTGATTTAACCTGGTAACTCTTTTTGTTATATTGAGATATGAACAAAGGTGTATCGAAATTTCTAGAGTATCTCCCCATCTTCTTCTTTTCTTGAGAGCTTCTTATCTCTAATGCTTCAGAATTCAAAGAAGAACCCAAAAGGGAATCCCTGTCAAGATTGACTACCTCTTCAAAAGCCTTGTCTAAGGCTTTAGACGAATACCCCTTCTCTAGAAAACGCTTCTTAAGATCCTCAGATTGAGTGAGAAATCCATATAAAGTGGAACAATTTCTCCTCAATCTGAGGAATTGAGTTTTGGGTACTCCTGAGATCAATGGCCTGGGATGGCAGCTGTCTGCTCTAAGGAATGAATTCCTTGAATTTGGTTTCCTAAACGTATCGGTTTGAATTCGTAAATCCAGATCTATATATAAATGAAGATCCAGAAAGTTTACATGTTGAATACTGTAATTAAAAGTGAACTTTAAATCATAAGTGTTAACATTAATATAGTCAAAAAAGGAACATAATGTGTCACAGTCCCCCTTCCAAATAATAATTAAATCATCAATGAAACGCTTATAAAATATGATATTTCTAAAGGGATTTGTGCTACTATATAAAAAATGTGCTTCCCACCACCCCATAAATAAATTTGCATAGGAAGGGATGAAACTCGTCCCCATTGCTGTGCCTTTTACTTGTAAATAAAAATTGTGATCAAACAAAAAATAATTACAGTATGTGTTAATAAGAAAGAAATAGATTCAATAATAGAAGTGGTGTTGAAAAGTGAATATTCTGGATCCTCAATAAAGTAACGTACAGCCGCCAATTCTAGGTCTTGTCTGATAATAGAATAAAGGAAAACAACATCTAGACTTACCCAAATGTAGTCATTCTTCCATTCGATTTCTAGAATCTGTCTAAGTAAATCTCCTTAATCTAGAATAAAGGAAGGTAGTCGTCTGACAAACGGCTGCAAATATTTGTCCACATAACGTGAGAGTCCATCTCCCAAAGATCCAATACTTGAGACTATTGGCCGACCAGGTCGGTCGACTAATGTTTTATGGATCTTTGGAAGATGGTGAAAGATGGGAATGACCAGGTTAAGGTTAACATTTAATCCCACCTCCTCTTTAGAAAGAACATTGGTGAGTATTCCCAGATCCACGAGATCTATCAAGGATTTAAGATATAAATTCGTAGGGTCTTGTGGTAGGCCAGAGTAGGAGAAACAATCTCAAAGTTGGCGATATGCCTCCCTGAGATAGTCCTACTCTGGACCACCACGGCCCCGCCCTTGTAGGCACTTTTCATCACTAAATAGTGATTATCTAGTTAACTCTTAAGTGCCAACCTTTCTTCCCTGTTCAAATTATCATGATCAATATATGAAGGGGAAAATGGAAAACCTTGTGCCAATGTGCGCAGATCTCAGAAAACCAAATTTTCAAACATGGTGATATAGGGACCCTTTGCACAAATAGGATAAAAAATTGAACTTTCTTTAAATTTAGATTTACACTCACCAAACACTGGAGTGGTAGTGTTATCACAAACATCACCCTATTCCTCCCAAAGATCGTCCATATCCCTCAGAGCACAAATGTCCCTGAAGGTGTGCAGAGATCCGTAGGAGGCAGGGAAGGACCTGGAGAATGAGAAAGTCCTGGGGAATGAGGACATAACATAGAATTAGAATTAGAAATTTCTTGAGAAATAGACACAGAGTTATCCAGCAGAGGAGACTTATTTTCAGGGATATTGTCGCTATGAAAAAAATTCTTTAAGGTAAATTTACAAATAGATATATGGACATCGACTACCGTATTAAACAGGTCGAAGTCCATAGTCGGTGCATATTTAAGACCCTTATTTAGAAGTGCTGACACTGCTGCAGATAACTCTGTTCCTGAGAAATTAATCACATTATCAATTGTGTTTAAGAATTCTTCTTTCTTTCGTAAGGTTTCCGTCTTCCATCTGTTTCTCTTCCCACTCCTGGTTCTTTTGCATTTTTTACTAGCAGCCTCATATCCTGTGCCTTTGATTATGCATTAATTCTGAATTTATATATGTAGCCAGGTCTCCCTCTTACCTTCAGGATGCAGACCACATGTTGCCAGGCAACCAATAGAGCTGATAGAATCTCCTGAGGGGAGATTGGAACGATAGTTGAGCTGACAGTTAGGACAGTTAGGACTGTTGGGACTGTTAGGGAGTTGGAAGCTGGACACTGAAGGGGTAGGGTGTGAGTGTGCAGGTGCCTGTGTCATCTGCACTAGGCCAGAGACCCCTAATAGGCCGCAGCTAGGCCCAACTCCCCTCAGTTTGTGGCTGCTACAGGGACAGGCCCAGAGATGGGGATACTGCCCCTGTAGCTTGTAGTGAGGGACACATCCAGAACACAGCGGCATCCTGGCCCTTGGTGGTCTGGGACCAGACCATCCCACGGAAGAGACTATCCTTGAGGTGGACACCCCAAGCGGGGACCACCCCACGTGGAGGCGGAAGCCCGGAGTTGCGGATCATCGTTGGGTCTGTGTACCCCACCGCAGGACGCAGCGCACCTGGGTGTTGATGCACCCAGTAGGTACCCCATGCACAAGTGCACCAACACACACTATAGTGGCAGCGCTGACCACATATAAGGGTGAGGGGTTATATCCTTGTGGACACCAGGGTGGTTGGGTGCCCGAGGGCCCCATCAGGTACTGTGGAGACTGTGGACAGGAGTGTGGGACACTTGGCGGGGGATTACGGCCGTGCGAGACCTGGCGGGTAGGCTGTAATCAGTAGCCATACTTTCGTCCTGCGGTAAAGCTGTTATTTTATGTTTTACCCAGTGTGTGTGGTTATTGTATATCTATATCTATATCTATATATATATATATATATATATATATATATATATATATATATATATATAAAAGAAAAAATGCAGTTAGCACACTACTAACCAGTCAAACGCAGATGCTTATCCCATATGGATAGAATAAAGATGTATATTACCAGATTGGAGTGCAGCAAAAAGAGACAGCACACTGCATGTAGTCTTCAGACAAAGAACTGTATTAAATCACAGGGCACTGCAACCAACGTTTCGGTCACCCAGAGGGACCTTCATCAGGGTTGTGCACAGCTGTCTGTGGGTGGGTTTTCTGGCTATGCACCTTAACCCTGGCTGTGCTCAAAGCTGTGACCATGCAGCAAGCTTAAGCCTATAGGGAACCATGGTAAAAATGGTTTTTGAAGCAAAAAGTGGCACTGTGTGCTCATTTGCATGTCATTTCCCAGAATCCCTTGCTGCAGTGGAAGTGCTGTGTGCTGGGTGATAATGGTGAAAGGCGGGGTTGCAGACCTGCCTAAGACATGCAGATGAGCATACAGTTGTATTTACATTTATATATATATATATATATTATTTCCTGTAATGGGTAATTCCACACAGTAGAATCCGTTACAGGTGGAGGCGCTGAAGAACACCGTACCAGTATACACCCCAGGCTCCCTGCAGTGGAGGCTCAGACCTCCTGTGAGCCACAGGTATTGCACCACACACACCACAGCCACACATTCTCCAAGGGGGTGGGGGAAAGTGCACTACATATACTATATGGATCCGGTGCAAGAGTGCGTATACCACTCAAGCTTTTTTCTATATGGACATTCATTGTGGTTGTGGCTCATGCTGAATGTGGATCAGTTTATTCTCTAAATTTTGAGCATGGGTTCAATCTTTTTACTTCAATTTTTCTATTTGGAGTTCTATAAGATATCAAGAAGCTGAAGAGACAACATCGGTTGGGATTTAACATGTGGTTTTTGGATTGACAGATGAAGATAGAAGATTACAGAAAAGAAAGAAATAATGACAGATGAAGAAAGAAGACGGTGATTGAAGATTTAAGAAAGAAGAATTTTGTTACTTTTACGGATCTTCAAGGTGGATGGCGTTTGATTTACTTTGATGACGTCGCGGTACGAGAGATTGCAGATTTGCCGGGATTCGGAGGGTCAACACTTCTAAAGGTAAGAAAACGATTAAATGTATGTAATTGTATTTTTATAGGTTTTTTATTGTTTTTTTTTCATGTTTTTTTATTGCCAATGACTGCTAATGTATTAATCTGCGCCTGTTAAGGATACAGATTAATACAGATAGCCAATGCATTTTTTTTTTTATTGATTGTTTTATTTAGAAAGAAAGGGCAGAAAGCGCACTGAGCAAACACAAATAGTCTTTATTTAAAGCAACCCCAAACTCAGAGGTTGCACACATAAACACATAATGTGAAACATATAGGGCACAACTTAAAATGTCCAAGGGACACAGAACTCCAGTGCTATTAACAAACAAAAATGACAATAAATTAAAAGTTTAACTTACAATTGCCCAAAAATGGGAGACAGCTTCAGGAAGCCTTGGTTCACACAGCCAGGGATAGTAGATGTAGGTGGTCCGTACCAACACTAACACCCGCGCCGCAAGGAACCTCTGCCCCACAAGATGTGTCTCTTTCTCACTCCAATAGATCCAAGATGCAGCCTGACGTGACCTCTAATAGTTTCGCACGTAGTGCTTCATAAGGGGTTCACGTGATAGACTGCTCGTGGAGTTTAAATACCCTAGCTGTTGTACAAGACCACAGCCCTCAGAGGTGGATCAAATCCTGTTTAATCAGCCTGTCAGCAGCTACAGAGAGGACTGTAATCTAACCTGCAGGATAATGCTGCTTTAAACAGGGTACATATAAGCAACTACAACTACATCAAAAACATATGACAAATAATGTAATGTGCTAAAACATAACGGTGTATGCTTAGTAAAAGTTAATAAACAACATGCTGCTATACATATGTACTGAATGAAACTCACTCAAGGTTCATGATTTAGACAAACCTTTTAAACCTTAAAACAAAATACTTTATAATAAAAATGTAAATTTAAAAGATAAAACTTGATAATCTTAGGATAAAATATCCTAACTATTCAAGGTATAAAATAGGATAACAATATATTAAAACATTAAAAAACAAAAATTCAAACCACTAAGATGAATATACTCCCAAGACTGTTGTACTACTTCCAAACACTTCCGATCCATGTCCCTGGCACTGATCTGAAAAATATCCAAAATAGATTGTTCCACTTCATTTGGCAGGGCAAGAGACCCAGAGTCGCAAGGTCGGTTCTGCTGGCACCATGATCCAGGGGAGGCCTGGGGGTCCCAGACCTGCAGAAATACTATCTAGCCGCCCAACTGAAACAGGCAGTAATGTGGAATACAGACCTGGCCCATTGCTGCTGGGTAAAAATAGAGACTCAATATGCCAAGATGCCTTCCTTGCAAGCCTGTCTCTGGAGCCTGGATAAAAGAGATGGGCACACCCACAACCTTAAACTACAGGCTTCACTACACACATGGGAAGTCTGGGCGAAATGTAAGATTAGATATGGCCTGTCTTCACCCAGTTCCCAATTGACACCCATACTCAATAACCCAAAATTCCCCCCGGGATGTGAATCTAAGCTGTTCGACCAACTCAGAATGGAGGGAATTGGGGCGATTGCCGATTTCCTAAGCCTTGGGAAGCTCCTGAGCTATCAAGATCTGAGGGCCAAATACAAAATTAGAGAATTGGACACGTTCAAATATCTCCAAATCAGACATTTTATTCGGAAAATATGCCCACACCCAGAGTTCCCCACTCTCACCAAATTTGAATATCTCTGCAAAGCTAATGCCCACCAAAAAGATCTCATATCAGAAATTTACCTGGAACTAGAGAAACCAAGGGCCCTCGCATAGCATGACTATATGCTCAAATGGGCGGCAGACTTGAATATAACTATAGAAAGAGAGACCTGGGAAGAAATCTGGCAGGCAGCCTCAGAAACTTCCCTATGCACTACAATTAAGGAGAACATTTCTAAAATCCTGTGTTATTGGTATCTTACCCCAGCACGTTTTAACCAGATCTACCCTTTGGCATCAGATCTATGTTGGAGAGGCTGTGGTCATAGAGAGGACATGATCCACATCTGGTGGTCATGCCCAGAAATTGTAAAGTACTGGACCAAGGTCAAAAATTTGATAAAAGAGGTCACCGACCTAGAATTTCCTATTGAACCACTGACCTTCCTACTGGCCAGGCCAATGTCCAACATTGTCCGACCAACTAGCAAATAAATCTCCTTTATTCTTACTGCGGCGAGATGTGAGATAGCGGCCTCCTGGAAGAAAACAACCACACCAGCTAAGAGAACGATTAAAAGAAGAATCAACAAGGTGATGCTCATGGAGAAACTAACTGCCACAGTGAGACATAACCTATTTGCATTTTATAAGGTATGGGAGCCATGGATACTCCTTACGAGAGAAAGGCAACCTGGTCCTGTCAGATAGAATCCCACCTACTCCTGGAAGGAACAGGGGACAGAAGGAGCTAGCACTCTAACCACCATTTGAGGTGAGGTCCCGACAACCAAGGTGGAGTCCCTCTCCACCCCCCCTCCCTCCTCCCTCCTCCCTCCCCACCCTCCCTACTGCCTTCCTTCTCTGAAGGCATCCCTCCTACTTGACGCCTTCGGTTGTCACTCTTTTTCCCCCAAATTTTTTAAAATGACTCTGAATTAGGCAATGTGACTTGTTGTACGTTTATTGATGTATCAATACCTAATAAAAACATTTGAAAAAAATAAAAAATAAATAAAAAATTCAAAGACTTAACAAAGACTTAAAAAAACCATGGCTGTTATCTCATTTAAACATTTGCACTCACTTCAGTCTCTAAGGAAAGGGATCAGTTCAATATAACCATTTAAGCCTTAGGGGTGTCTGGATTGCATGGTATAGATCCAGAATTGCTCTCTTCTGCTTAACCATAACTCCCTATTCCCCAATCTTTTGGTGGCTAGAATGACCTCTATCCCCATAAATTTTAACCCACTTGGGTCACAATTGTGAGAAGTCATAAAATGCTTCAACAATTGATTTATTTTAGTTTTCTGTTTATTATTTGGCTTAAATTGTCTGTAATTTGGATGGCTTGTTTTTATTTAATTTTCAATGGTTTAACGTTTTTATTTAATTATGTATTTTGTTGGCTACTGGTTTTAATTGATGTGTTGGCTAGTGGTTCAATTAATTAATTGATTTGTTGGTTAGTGCTTTAAATGATTTAATTGATTGGTTGTCTAGTGCTTGAATTTATTTAATTGGTTGGCTAATGGTTTTATTTCTTCAATTGTGGTGCTTGTGTATTTGTTTTATTATTTTGTATTTTGGGCACTCATGCATTTTTATTAGGGTGACCAATTAGTGTTATAGTGGTTTATCATACCCATTTTATATGTGTATGATATACCACTATGTCAATCAATGGGTATAGGGTGGGTATAGTGGGCCTAGGGTGGGTGGTTAAGCCTCCAGTGTGGGTAGCAGGGGAGGGTGGGTTAACCCCTTAATTACTGTAGCGGGTATTAACCGCTAAGTGATTAAGGAGTTAGGGTCATTAGATTGTGTTATCTATTGTATTCTTTCTGGCAACAGAGGACATACCCTGCAGTATGCTGATGAGGATGCCCTTCATGATGGCACGGGTAAATAGAAAGGTTTATTTACTTTACTTATGCTGGCTGGCTAATGTTTTATTTAAAATTGGACAAATTAGCTATTATCCATATCTGGATAATAGTTATTTTTCCCATTAATGTACTGTATGTGTTTGGGGGGGGTAGGTATATTTATTGCAATGTACACCAAATACATTTTTTGTTTGCAACAGGATTGGTACTGCATGCCAGGCGGGGACCCATGGGGACCACCCGAGGACCCCCAGAATCCTGTGGGAACCACCTGGGGACCCCGAGACACACACTTGGCCCACCCATGGGGACCATCTGGAGGTCCACTGGGACCCGCAGGGACCACCCGAGGACACCCAGACACCCGCGGGGACCACCCATAGGGACCACCTGGAGTCCCACAGACACCCCCGGGGACCACCTCAGGTCACCCAGATACCCGCAGGGTCCCCCCAGGGACCCAATTGGAGCCCCTGGGCACCCAAAGGGACCAACTGGAGGCCCACGGACATCCATGGGGACAACCAGGGAACCCCCGCTGGCCTCTGGTATCAATCCTGTATATCAAAAAATAAATTATGGTTTTATGTGAGGGCACAGGGGGTGGGTTGGGAATTGGTGGTTAGTACATATTGTAACTTTTGGGGGGGAATGGGGTGAATGAATGGCCAAGTACCCACTTCACTGACCCCTCTGCCTCCAATAAAGTTGCTCTCTTCATTGCCTTAGTGGCTATCTGCTAAGTTAATGAAGCTGCTTTAATATCAATTTTATTAATAGTGTGCGGAGCAGGGGGTCTCCTGAGATTAAATCAACTCGTTTCTGCTCCGGAGACCCCCTGCTCATCTACACTATTGATAAAATGTATATTAAAAAATCACGCATTTCGGGCAAGATTTGTGCAGGGAGAGACGTCTTTCTCTGAGCAGCTCTCTCTGCAGCAGAAAGGATCGCCGGGTAAAGCCTTTTCAGAGAGGCGATCTTCACGCCGCTGGCTAGTTGCCCGTTTTTGGAATTTTGCTATCACAGGTAAGTAATCAAGGCTTTCTGAATACCGTGACAGCAACCCTCACAAAAACGGCGATTTAAATGGCCCAGTGATTTTTTTTTTTATGAATGCTTAGTGCCAAAAATTTAAATATTATGACACATTTGGCAACTGTAACACTTATTTTGTAACTACATTTTATTGCAGGTCCCAGGATTTAAGATATAGAAAAAAGTTTCTATTTATCTGAAATTCACCCCATTTGGCGAGAGAATAGATGGCCTGTGCCATGAAGTTAAAAAAAGCTCTCATCCACCTCCCGAACTGAATTTACAATCAAGCAGACGCATGTTCCCATAATAGGACCTTGATAACCAATTCCGGCTGTCAATATCCTAACCAATCACCATGAAGAGAAAGTGAGCACATTGGCGCTCTGAGCATCAGTGCTCAGGCTCCCATTCCCAATCAATAGCCAGCAGCCTCTATTGATGACACTGTTGGGTATTTCATTTCCTTTGTGTTGGGAGCTGTGCCAGCATGTGCACTGTCACACTTGTTGACTGGAGCTGAACGGCAGAAGAATTTATGCGTATTGTTTTTGCCTGAACAGATACAGTAGCAAAGCACTTTATATTGAAATGCTAGCAGCCGTCTAAGTAGCAGCATAGCTCCCACCACTCCAAAAATATCTCTTTTTTGATATATGATGTACTGTGCTAGCTACTATTAATTATTTATTTTTATTTTTACACATTTATTTGAAAATGGTATTTTAAAAGCTTCTCTTCTTATAACTTACATTTAGAGCAAACACCTTATACAAATATATTTTAATAATTTTGTTCCTGTGTTGATCCAATGTCTAAAATACCATCAAGGGCCCAGACAAGAAATCTTCCAGCACCAAAAGACACCTTACAGTCCATTCACTTGAATGGGCCATGAGCAGTCTTTTGGGGCTTGAAGATGTCTTATGAAATAGAACCACTTACCAAATATGGTACAAGATGTTTTGAACTAGCTGCTATCCCTCTAGTAACAATGAACCCCTTAAAATGTATTAACATGGTACAATATGGAGTTTCTTTGCAAGACCCCTTGGCAAAAAGCTTAAATAACAAAAGAAGGAGGGGAACTATCTAAGATGTAACCGGGGAGAGCAGACCTAAAACACTGTTTGTGGCTATGTGCTAAAATTTGGGAATACGGTTGTTCAATTCATGAGTAATATCTTTAAATGTACATTTCAAAAGTAATTTTTTCTTTACTTTTGGGTAAAAAAATAAAAAAGTAACCATTGGACAGCCGATTCCAAGGTTGGCAAAAGAGATAGTGACCATTGTACTTGGCTAATATTAAAATGCTGGTTAAAACCATATGCTTAGCAAATCTCTGAACTCAGATCTGAATTATTGACATCAATGTGACGGTGAGGGGTTAACTAGGCTCAATAATAAAGGGTAAGCCTGTTTGGTTACCTCTGATTCTTGTATTGGGGTTCGGAGTGTCAGCTCTTGAGCCCAGTGATTGTCTATGCAGTGTAAATAATTATGCAACAATAAAGAATGTATGTGTTTTTACCTTTCCAGGAGTGGCAGCAAGCAGAGATTGCTGGGCTATGAGTTTCAAGGGGGGGTTATGAAGAAAGTGTTGTCAGTCTGTGCCTAGCTAGCTGAGGTCCAGCGTTGCTGGATACAACAAAAATGTACCCGGGAATAAGATCGTAATCCCGGATACATATAAGCACATTGCTCCAGGCAAAATCACCCTTGAAAAAGCTTGTGCGACTCACCGCTAGGATTCCCTGCTTCAGCACAGACCAGAAATGTAAATGGGGCATAGTGATGTGAGGTATCGCTGGAATGGTAAATGAGTCCCTAGGTTAAGGGGGAATTCCCAGTTATTGCCCAAGTCACCCAGAACCCGGTATAGGGGTTCTGGGGTGCTCCAACCATATGATAAGGTTGTGAGGATTTTGAAAGTCTGTAAAGTATAGTGTGTGGGGAATATGGCTAGTAGGAATAAAAGTGCAACTTCTTATTCTATTCCCTATAACCATAAGACTCAGGAAAGTATAAATGTATGGTTTTATTAAACATTGTTTAAAGTACATACTGTATATGCTTGTGCACGGTATTAGGAGCTTTCTGGACCAATGTTCTGGGTGAGTCACTGCGCTACCAGCTTGGTGCTACTGTGTCTACCCAGACATCGGACATGAAAGCCACAGAGGATGTCAAAGGTGTCAAGAGCATTTGGGCAGGAGGTTTAAGCTTGAGTACCCATGACCTGGGATGAATGGAAGTCCTTGGACTACCATTTGCCTTTCCCAGACAGTGATGAGCCTAAACCAGTGGGTGGCTTCTGCATACCAAGTGGCTGAGGTGCCAAGTTGGCGCATGCCCTTGGCTGGTGCAGAGTATCCGCTTGCCAGGCTTCAGAAGACTTGGAACGCTATGATTGGCTAATAGGAAATTTCCCATGCTCGGATTAGCTGTAGTATTTCATTAATTAACCCTGAAATACTATAAGAAACCCTCAGCCAATCCAGAGAGCAAACTCTAAGCGCCAGAACATCAGCGGCAAATTCAAAACGACTAAAAGATGCTCTTGGAGAAATAACAGCAAGCCAGCTTCAGAAATTTGAAGGCAGAATATTTTCTAAGTCACACTTTTCGGGGCCAAGTTCTGAGAATTGAACGTAGCGGTCGTGGCTAGGATTGCAAGCCGAAAACAGTTCCAGGACATTTGGAACCAACACCAGTTCAAGGGATTTCAGCATCTCCGGAAGAAAGAGAGCGGTGGCGTCAGGAACTTCAAGCCGATTTGGGTTCAAGAGTCACGGTCAACTAAAAACTTTGGTTCTCTGCGTATTTCAACTAGGAAAGGCTAGTTCTTTGCCCCAGACCTCCAGTACGTTTGTCTTCCTCATGTATTTTGTGTCTCATTGTGTGTTTGCCTATTTAAGTGAATAAATTACAATTTATTTCATATACTCGTTTTCCTCAGTGTTATAATCCCGGTATAAAAGGTGTACAGTAAATGCCTGGTCTACTGTGACAATCAATGTTTTATGAAAAGAGATGTCAAGTGTTTTCATAAAAAAATAGGAAAAACATTGGGAAATTCATCCAAGGACACAGAAATAACAGATAATAAAAGTGTTTGAATGTTCAGAATGTTTTTTTTTTACTAAGACTGTTAGCAAAGTACTAGCATTAACTTTGGTAATATAATTAATTGAAGTTTGAGTTTACATATGGGGAAAACCAATAAAGATTGCAGGCAGTAGTAAGGTGATAGCCTTGTATGTACTGCTTTTTATGTTTAATGATTCATGTAACATTAATATTAGGAAACTACTAGTTATTAGGCTGTATTCAATGGGATTGTATTTTTTTAGTTTTTTTTTTCCTTTTCGATTTCACCCTTTCTGGGTTTTTTTTTTATTTGGCATCAATGGTTTATATAACTGTGTAAACTGCACAAATCAGATTGTTATATTGTTGCCTACAATTATAAACATGTGTACTAGTAGTAGAATATATATTTTTTAAATGTATACAGTTTTATTTGGAAAAAATTGTACAGTCAAAAAAACAAACATTTTGCAATATAAACAATGTAAGACTCAAAATGAACATGGTACGATATAAAGCAATGCTTAGTATGACTATACACTTCCACAAGGCTATGCATTTATGCTTCGAAAAAAAGCAAGCATTATTTGTGACTTGCTACCCACGACTCATGTTCTCTAGCCCCTTTCAAACACAACTGGAGAAAAGTCAATTATTAATTATTTCAGTGAGTTTTTTGAAGCTGCATGCCACTGACACAACCCAACATTTTTACTAATATGATAAAGTATTCCTTAAGGGAAAGATGTGCTTATAGACATTGGAAGCATAGTCACCATGCAGGACTGACCATTGGAGACCCACGAGCAAAGTCCGGTGTATACTTATTCTAAGAGAGATACTGTAGGAAGGTAAGATAATCGCAATTGTAGAAACCTGAGACTTATGTGACATGAATACATTCTTAAAATAAACATTTCCCCACAACTCAGAGTTGGGTAGAAACCTTTTTTGCCTCGAAACCATACTTTCCAACCACTCAATCTATATGTGAATATAAGTAGTTTGTACATGCTGCCTTGTTGTAGATTTGACTGTATCTGGATATTTATCATCTGGACTTCTGAGAAAAAAAACAAGTGAGGCAAAGACCACTCTTGTAAACAAATTCCAAGATGTATTGCTGATACACAAGCAGATGGTTAAGAGTACAGCTTGAAATTGAACATCATGATGAATTTAGTATAGGGAATAAGAAGAACTGGATATTTTTCTTTTTTTGGATAATGTCACACAATGGCCTGCTCAGTTCAACAGGTTAAGTGCTTAAATAACCTGTGTGTTCCCTCAGCTCAGTCTTTCGTTTGTGCTTCACAAATCATACTGCATGTTGACCTTGCCAGCAATGTTTATGGTTCTAGCTATCTTTAATAACAAGGATTCAGGCTTTTTGTGTTGCTGTGAGGGTCTAAAACAGGGGTGGCCCATGGGGCTGCAAAGTGGCCGGCGACAGCATTTGGAATAGCCGACCTGATGGAGCAAAATATAATAATTTACTGAAAAAACTATTATGAAAAAGAACAATAAGAAATTCATCAAATTTAAAAAATATGACAGGAGAGCCTTATGAATATTAACATACATTTTAAAAATGAAACAATTTAAATAACAATTAATAACATTAAATACATCAAATCACTTTCAATAATTAAATTAAAATGCCATTTAAGTTATTCCCCATATTTGTTTTGTGAGCAGGGGTTTTCAGCAATAAACTTTGTTAAAAATACAGTAAGTACCAATCTGTATTGACAGACGCTCCTGTGGAAACCCTCTGCTTCTGTTATCAACCTCCAAAACCAATCCCAATATTGAGCAACTGGTAAATGAAATGCAAGTTCTGAAATCACACTGCGACATTTTAAATTCAGAGACACCTTTTTTTTTAAAAAAGAATTTCAAGTTTTTTCTTCTCTTCTCAAGAAAAAAATGTTTGTTATGTTTTTATTATCCTTGTTTACTTTCGGCGTTATTTAGTTTAGGTCTAGCTATTAATTTAAACTGGATATAGGTGGCAACAGGACAAAATATGTACCCATTTATTGGCACACCTGAAAAAAAGGTTAGCCACCCCTGGTCTAAAATATGGGCATACAGTAATAGATTTTACTTTCGGTATCTAATAAGGGAGATACTGTAGGAACATTGTTGCCATTATAGCTAATCAGGAAAAACCCATGTCATGTTTCTCATTTAGACCTCTCAGTTAATTTGTTCACAGGAAACAATGAATTTGCAAAGGTTGTTAATTTTACTCCTGAGCTACAAAAGTCAACTGTTAAATGTGGGAGGATTTCATAAGGCAAACACAGAATGTACTTTACACAATACAGGAGGTAAATTATGAGATACAGTACTTAAAGAGACACTGCCTCGAACATCCTGGGCATGTAAAGAATAGAACTGCAAACTAAACACCAAAAGGATTTTGGCAAAGGTGTTTTTAATTTATTTTGATGCTTTTTAATATGCATTTGCAATCACAGTCAAAGTAGAAGAAATAAAGGGATGTATTAATTGCTTAAGTCAATTATTAAAATAATGAATTCATTTTTAGGTAAAGTTGACATGTTTGTAATCCAAGAATGACAATTTTCTAAAACCACTCCAACAATAAAGAGATCAAACCATTCTTAACCATCCCTTGATTGGTAAACTAGAGAGTCATTCGCAAATTGTCACGGGAGACCAGGTTATTAACACCTTTTCCTACCGAGATCATCTGATTGAACAAGACACAGCAGTAAAATAAATGTAATTTATTCCAGCATTTGACATACACACAAAGTAACACAATTTACATGGTTAACACACTTACTGGGAACGGGGCTAACGAATAAAGTCTTCCTTAAAACGAAATTGTCACAAACGACCTCTGTAGGAGCTCTTTCCAATGACCGGGAGGTACTCTCGAAAGTCCAGAAACGCAATTTGGCATGCAATCCCAGGCGCGACCACTACGTCCTCAAAAAGCGGGACATAGAAAATATCTTCAGTCAAAATCTTTGAAAGCGGCTCGAAATAGACATTCCTTACAGAGCATCTTTGAATTTGACGCTGATGGTTTGGCGCTTGGAATCTCAGGTCCTGATTGGCTGCAAGGTTTCTTATAGGTTTTAGAGTCCCATTCAGAAACCACTACAACCAATCAGTGCATGGGAAGTCTCCTGCCAGCCTATCACCGATTTGCAGGTATACTGAAGCCGGATGGGCATCGATTTGGATTCTGCGAAGGGGCATGCGCCAACTTGGCAGGTCTGCCTCTTAACATATCGAGCCCACCTATTGTCCAGGCTCCGCAGAGTCTGGGGCAGGGCAAATGTTAGCTGGATAGCCCTTTGTTAGCCCAGGACAGAGGTACTAAGGAATAACTACAGTACCTTTCCTGTTCTAACAACTTGGCATCCCTGAGGCTTTCAATTGCGGGTCTCGAGTAGACTCAGGAGCGCCAAGCTTGGTAGCCATCTGGTCTCTCGGAACCACAGACTTGGAATCCCACACCCACACATATAATGTTACATGCATTTCACCTTTATTAAACATAACCTTTAATAAAATTATCTTGCTTCTGTGTCTGTGTGTTTTAACTGGTATAAATCCTCTGGTCCGATGTCAGGGATAGAATAAAATATGTGATTCCTATTTTTTATCAGCCTTATCCCTGGCACACTACTGTACTTTACTGTACCCTGACACCCTGACTTTACTGTACCCACACAATAAAAACCATTGCAGCTTTTGAACATAGCTGGGGCACCCCATGAACCCCTATACCAGGTTAAGGGTGACTTGGGCATGGTCTGGGAATCCCACCTTATACTAGGGACCCCGGGACCATTCTGGGGATACCTTGATCCCCCATGCCCGCTTTACTTTTTCAGCCTGTGCTGAAGCAGGGAACCCTGGCGGTGTGTCGCAAGAACTTTTTCAGAGTAGGATTTTGCCGGAGCACTGTGTTTCAATGTGCTCTAGAATCTTACCTGATTCCCGGGTAGATCTTTGGGATGTCCCATAACTCAGGAACCCTGCTACATAGCAACAATCTGATTGAAGATTCTCCGCAAAACCCACCATTAAACTCACAGCCTCGCGAGCTCCGCTGCTCCAGCCCCCCTGGAAAGGCAAAATACAGAAAATACTGAATTGTCACATCATTTCTACAGTCTCAGTGATACATATACGAAAGTTGGGTCCAAGAGCTGACACTCTAGGACCTTTACACACGGATCAGGGGTAAACAAGTGGGCTTAACCTTTTATTATTGAGCCTGGTTACCCCCTCACCGTCACACAAACATAGGAAAATAATGGTGTGTTTGGTCCTCACTACTTTTACCTCATCTAAAAACTTAATTTAGAAATTAAAATTCAGTCAAAGTTAGTGCATTCAGATAATTTCCTCTAAATGCTTCAGTGACACAGAAGATATCTACATGGTTAATTTTTCACTGGCAGTAAGTAGCCTTCCAGGAACTGTAAGGGGATAAACAGAATGTAATATCTGTGTTTGAAGTATATGCAATGCGTTACAGTGCCTTCCAGTACTAGTAAAAAAAATAAAGTTAGAGAGAATATCAGAGAATAGGGGAAACAATCAAGCTAATCTTAGGTAAAAGGTCAAGTGAATTAAATTCTGACATCCTGTATCTCTCTTGGAACAATCTGATAAACTTTACAATAGCAACATGCAGACAGTTACAATGGGTATACTGTAGCAGCTGTTCATGAAATTTGTTGGGATCGCTTGTAAAAGCGTTCTGATTTTTGACACTGGTAGTAATTCTAACCTAGCCTTATAACTGAAGCTGTAAAACCTTCTGGAAATTTACTGTGCCCACAGACATGTTGCATGGCATACAACGTTGATGTTTTGTGGCTATAAAAAAAAGAGGCTATTTTTCATCAGGAGAGGAACATGCTTTACATTTCCTGAGTGATAGCATTAACCCATTTTACAGATGTCTACACAGAGTCTCAGAAATACAGATAACGTAATTATCACTGTATTTCTTAAAGGTCAATTCTTCAAAGGATGCAACAATATATATATTTTTTTTAAACTTATAATTCTAATTGACTTCTTTGTTTCCTCTGAAAAATGTATGCATTTGCATGTTAAATCCCACCCTTCTTTGCATAGAATCTGTTATGAATAATTAATTACATAATTAGCTATTGCCCTCCCCTTTAGCCCGTTTGACTAAAGATGGCATCAAAATGACACATACTTAAAAACAAAGGAAACATTGCATGTAGATACATGTAGATACAAATGGGCTTATTCAATAAAGTGCTGTAGTGTTGATACGTCACTAATGCACAGAATTTCCCATTGACTTAAATGAGAGTTACAATGCAGTAGCGCTGAATCTGCACTATTGCAATTCATTGAATAAGCACTAAACAGTCATCACAAAAGACATTAAAAACCCTTTGGGACAGATCCATAGAACTCCGTTACAATATTCCTAACGCCTATCCACTAACGAGAATAATGAGAATAACGAAACAACCTAGAGCTAACCACTAAAATAGCGCATCGATACATTTCTGCTGGCGTTAGGCTTACTCATATGTAAATCAGATACTAATGGCCCGTTAGCCTAATATTGCAGATTAACTAAATTCCGTTAAGGTTAGTGCAGGAAAATCACGTTAGGATAAATAGGTCACACCTAAACTTCCATTAATCTTCTCTCGACAGTGGAGAGATCCTGCTGTGGTGGGGGTACCCCTCCTCTGTGTCTTCTCTGAGCTACATGATCAGCCAATTTCTTTCTGAGCTTTCTTTAACGGTCTCCCTGTCTTTTATTTAACATGTCCACAGTCCGGACAGTATTTCCCAGGGCATTTATTTGCCTCAGAATGTTGCTCCATATGCGTTTTTATCTCTGCTGTGCTTGTTTTGGAGCACAATCCCTGTAATAATTTAGATAGGTGATCCACCACCCCATTTATAAAGATCTCCAATTCCTCATCAGTAAATTGATTCTCCTGATGATTCTTGCAGCAGCAGCAGCAGCAGCAGAAGTAGAACCCTACTCTGCTATGTTCACAACTGTAGGTTCAGGCAAATGCGGCTTAAAACCTGCCTTATGTAATGTCTATTCATTTGAATTTTAATGTGCTTTTGGGCATTACATTTAGGTAACGCACATGCATTATGCGACTGGAATGAATGTGTTAATTGGTACAAGATAGAACCAATGCTGTATGGTGCTGCAAAACAGGAAGCAGCAGTAATCAGTCGTGTTGTAGCAAAGTCTTATAAGGTGTACCCCTCCAATAATCAGTGATGAAGCTGGAAAATAATTATCCCCAATAGATGTATGACTGGTATATTGAAATCCCACGTAGCAATGTAGTAAGGATAATATGTCAACCACCTGCCGGTGTCCAGTGCTATTAAACATCTAGATGTAGAGGAAAATATTCAATGAATGTCCAGATTCCAAATCACCGGGTATAGAACAAAGGAATGAACTCACATGAGATGTACAGTATATCCTAAGGTAAATTGTGAGCCCACTGTATCCAATGGTCCAGGGGTGAGTGTGCATCCATCTGTAGAAGTCAATGAACAGGAAAAGAGAGAAAATGGAGCACTACATCCAGTGCTAGTCAGCCAAAAACAACAAGAGTGCGTTCCCACGGTAAAAAATAAAGTTATTTAATGGATCATAGTAACAAACAGCACACCAACGCGTTTCGGACTATACAGTCCTTTATCAAGGTGAATAAAAACGTACCCACCGGAGTGTATTAAATACAGGATTCTGACGCTGCCTCGGCCAATCCCCACCATTTCCGGGTGTGTCAAATGACGCGGGCGTATGACGTCAGCGCGTTAGGATCATTGGCAAGAGAAAAAGAAAAAAACTCAAAACAAACTTTATTAGTCATGAACACTAACACTCCGGTCATAAGTAAACTAAGGACATACAAACATGCATCTAAAAACTCATAAAAATGAAATTAAAAAAAACTCCTTAGATATGGGATATGCTTATATCCTACTACAGTAAGGCAAGTATGTTTGTACTTATTGAGAACCAAGAATCAACAAAATATTAATAATTAATGTAATATCGTGTACTTAATCATCAAGATGGAAAGTCAGCAATAATATACACAATATTTGATGACAATTTTTAAAAAAGAATTGAGAACTCTCCTTGATGAGAGTTCCATACTCGGTATCCTAGATGCAAAGGAATTGGCGTTTTTGTTCCGCCCATATCAGACTATCCCGATTTTTCACCATTTCCCAAAGATCCACAAGACGTTGGTCTCCCCTCCTGGGAGGCCAATAGTCTCCAGTATTGGATCTTTGGGAGATGGTGTATCGAGATATGTCGATCACTTTTTGAAGATTATTGTCCAATCATTGCCGTTATACATTAAGGACAGTGGAGATCTTCTGGCCCAACTCGGTTCTATAAAGTGGGAAAACAATTTCATTTGGTTAACACTTGATGTTACATCATTGTACACAGTGATATTACACGAACATGGGATGGGAGCTGTCAGATTTTATTTACAGCACTCTGATTTTTCACCAGCACAGAGCCCATTTATTTTGAACGCCATACACTTTTTATTAACTCATAAATATTTTATGTTTGATGGGGGTTTCTATCTCCAAACACGTGGTACAAGTTTTGCCCCCTCCTATGCCAACTTGTTTTTAGGTTGGTGGGAGTGGGTCCACGTGTTTGGAGATAGAAACTCCTACAGGCAATTTATCACGTTTTACAGGCAATATATTGATGATCTCATCTTTATATGGAATGGGGATGAGCACACACTTTTTTTATTCACTGAATAACTTAACAATAATGATTTAAATTTGCACTTCACCAAAAATGATAATTTTCACCATATTCAATATTTAGATCTATTTATATTTATCGATATACACAAAAATATTACTACCAATGTTTATCGTAAGATTAATTCACGCAACACTTTTTTTGCGGGCAGACAGCTGCCATCCCAAGTCTCTTCTTAAGGGAATACCTACAGTAAGGGTCAATTAATAAGACTTAAAAGAATATGTACTAATGATGATGATTTTTTGATTCAGTCTAAGGACCTTTTGGAAGGTTTTGAGGCCAGACGGTTTTCACGTCCCGTCCTGAGGAAAACCTTTGAGGAGGTCAGAGAGATGGACAGATCTGCTCTAATAGGAAAAAGGAGACAGGACCCTGCGGCTCAGTCCCCTTTGTTTATCACGCAATACAACAAACAAGCTGATCAAATAAAAAGTATTGTGAGAAAACACTGAGAAGTGCTAGCTGCGGATCCCATTTTGTATCCAATTTATAAAGAAGGACCCAAATTTGTCTTTAAAAAGGCTAAAACCATTGCGAATATGTTTCTTCCAGCTTGTTTGCCACACAAAAAACTTCTTCTAATAACTTACCTAAAAGAAGTTTTTCCTTTTCAAAATGTAAAATCTTGTAAGTATATGGAAATTAAATCTGATTTCACTTCATATAAAACAGGAAAAATATATAAAATAACATCCTTTATTAATTGCAATACCACGTTTGTGGTCTATCTCCTAAAACGTGGGCGTGGAAAGCAATATATAGGAAGAACCATTAGATCCTTAAAAGTCCGTATACTCTAACATTTACGCTTAATTATCAAAAAGGATATTAATCACCCAGTTTCCCAGCACTTTACCAATTGTAATTTAGGCAATGTAAATAATTTTTCTTTGATAGGTATAGAGCATGTACCATGCCCGATTAGGGTGGTAACAGGTTATCTATCTTAGATAGAAGCTAGTTATTCTGGATTTTTACCCTCCAGACCCATATTCCCTATGGTCTTAATTCAGACTGGCATATAGGGCCTCTTCTTCATGATACGTGAATATGAACAAGTCAAGGGCCTTTACGCTTTCAAGAAAATAATTGTTTTTGATTAAATAATTTGAGGAACTGTTCATTCTTGCCGTACTTTTTTGGATATGATTACTTATAATTAAATAATACTTACTATTTTATTTTTAATATTTTATGTTTCATACATTTCATCTATCCATAAAAATGTTAGTTTGAAATTCAGCTCAGTTGGCAATTTTTGTTGGGATTTTTAGTAATTGTTAATCATTTTTCAAAATAGAACTACTTTGGAACATGGTTTATTTCTAATAGATGTATTCTATTTGTCACTTCAATTCTCATATACTTTTTTCCAACATCGGTTTTTAAGATTACAACAATCTTTATATATATTTTCTAAAAAAAATGTCATCAAATATTGTGTATATTATTGCTGACTTTCCATCTTGATGATTAAGTACACGATATAACATTCATTATTAATATTTTGTTTATAGTTGGTTCTCAATAAGTACAAACATACTTGCCTTACTGTAGTAGGATATAAGCATATCCTATATCTAAGTAGGTTTTTTTTTTAAATTTCATTTTTATGAGTTTTTAGATGCATGTTAGACTTAGTTTGTGTAACGGATCGGGGGACTCACGCTTCCCACGTGTCCCCGTCACCCCAGTTCCCACGACCTCTAACCACCCCTCTTTCCTTCGTCCTCACCCTCTCCCATCCTCCTCTCATGGCCGTTCCTCCACGGCGCAGTTTGCGCGCCCTGACGCGCGTTCGGGTCATGTGCGCGGCTCCCGCAATGTGCGCGCACGTTCCCGGTCACTCGCTACCCTCCGTGGTACCCGTATCCCTCGGCGTGCGTCTATCACCCCAGCCCTTGCATTACCTGGCTCCTCCGCCTCTCCTTCGCTTCCGCCTCCGGTGCCGAGCGTCTCCCGGCGGTGCGTCCCTCGCGCCCTGTGACACGCGCGGTGCATGCGCATAACACACTTACAGAAGGTGTGCGCACCCGCTCCAGTTATTTGCCGCCCCTAAACTCTAGCTCCGCCCCCCATGGCTTACAAGCCATCTCTCTAGTTATTTCCCTGTCTCCTTCCCTGCTCTCTCAGACCTATCCCTGCAAACTCTCACTCAAGCCTCTGCTCCACCTCTCATCCCTATTGGTCCCCCTTCCTTTATAACCCCACTCTGTCCTTTTAGTCATTGCTCTGCATAGCTTTCCTGTAGCTCCTGTGTGTGCAGTGTCTATGCCTAGCTCCCTTGTCTGTTTCAGCGCTGGTTCCTGTCCCTGCCTCTGTCTGAATTCCCTTAGTTTGAACTTGTGCACTGCTTTGGATTTGACTACTCTGCCTTCTCCTGCCCTTGAACCCTGGTTTACGGACATCACTACGCTGCCTTCTGCAACCCTTGAACACTGGCTTACGGACATCACTACGCTGCTCTCTCCAACCCTTGAACTCTGGCACACGGACATTACTCTCCGACCTCTGGCACCCCGGACTCAGCAAGTATACGTTAACCTTTTCTTACCAGGCCCGGCAACGCATTACCAAACTCCGGGCATGCCCTCACTGCTGTGAGTGTGTGTTATACCCTTACCCACCTCAGTACTGGGGACTGGCCAGGTCTGCGGGCATACAGGCGTTACAGTTTGTATGTCCTTAGTTCACTTATGACCGGAGTGTTAGTGTTCATGACTAATAAAGTTTGTTTTGAGTTTTTTTCTTTTTCTCTTGCCAATGATCCTGACGCGCTGATGTCATACGCCCCGCGTCATTTGACACACCCCGAAGTGGCGGGGATTGGCAGAGGCAGCGTCAGAATCTGGTATTTAATACACTCCGGTGGGTACGTTTTTATTTACCTTGATAAAGGACTGTATACAGGCAGTCCTCGTTTTACAACGCTTCTTT
Source organism: Ascaphus truei (assembly GCF_040206685.1). Classification (NCBI taxonomy): domain Eukaryota; kingdom Metazoa; phylum Chordata; class Amphibia; order Anura; family Ascaphidae; genus Ascaphus; species Ascaphus truei. Next base: position 123,557,763 of record NC_134485.1, on the reverse strand, counting down.
TTACAACGAATGGCTCATCCAACGCTATGCAATGCATACCTATGTTAATTTTTACAACGCCAAAACGACTTATCCAACGCTCTTACGACGCTTTGCAACGTTGTTTATGTGTATAATATATATCTGTATAATATATATATGTGTATAATATATATCTGTATAATATATATATATATATGTGTATAATATATATCTGTATAATATATATGTGTATAATATATATATATATATATATATATATATATATATATATATATATATATATATATATATATACAGGCATACCCCGCTTTAAGGACACTCACTTTAAGTACACTCGCGAGTAAGTACATGTCGCCCAATAGGCAAACAGCAGCTCACGCATGCGCCTGTCAGCACGTCCTGAACAGCAATACCGGCTCCCTACCTGTACCGAAGCTGTGCGCATGCGGGGAGACTATAGAGCCTGTTACAAATGTGTTATTTACATCAGTTATGCACGTATATGACGATTGCAGTACAGTACGTGCATCAATAAGTGGAAAAAAGGTAGTGCTTCACTTTAAGTACATTTTCGCTTTACATACATGCTCCGGTCCCATTCCGTACGTTAATGCGGGGTATGCCTGTATATATATATATATATGCATATGTATATGTATATATATATATATATATATATATATATTATGTTATATTATATATATAATACAGTATATACACTATATAATTTATGTGTGCAGCATATCTTATTGCCTGCATAAAATATTTGGTGTATTTTAGTGTTAAAAATGCTTTCAGGAACGGAACCTTTCATTTAAACAGTGTTCCTATGGGAAAACGTGTTTCGCTTTACAACGTTTCACTATCCAATGCCATTTTGAGTAACGCATTGTGTCGGATAACCGAGGACTGCCTGTAGTCCGAAACGCATTGGTGTGCTGTTTGTTACTACGATCCATTAAATAACTTTATTTTTTACCGTGGGAACGCACTCTTGTTGATTTTGGCTGACTAGCACTGGATGTGGTGCTCCGTTTTTTTTTCTCTCTTTTCCTTTTAATTGGTACAGCATGTTATGTTTTTTCCAATGTGCATTGTATTTAGGTTTGCCAAATGGCTTCTGCAAAAATACTGGACAAATGGTGAAAGGTGCGATGCGCGTGAGAATTGTTGGTGGGGAAAAATAATATTTATAAATTACCTGACTGTAACGTCATTTTTTCTAAATTTCACTCCGTTTCACGAATTTGCACCAATTTATATTCTGTTTCGTAAAAAAATCGGGGGAGGAATCTTGGGAGGGAGTGCCTTTCCGAGGATTTTTTTAGGAAATAGTGCAAATTGATGCAAATTGGTGCATGCTTGGAGTGAAATTTAGAACAAATTACGTAATGTCAGATCATTTATAAATAACTTACCTGCATTCATAATGTACAATACTAATCTTAATGCTCCTCCCACAAATTCCAAGATTGTTGCACCACACCTCATCCTCTCTCTCTCTCTCTCTCTCTCTCCCTCATTATCCTCTCACCCTCCCACCCCCTTGTCCTCTCTCACCCTCCCCTCCACCTCTCTCACCCCCACCTCATCCTCTCTCACCACCCTCCCCTCATCCTCTCACCCCCCTTTCCCTTCATTATCTCATCCCCACTCCCTTCATCGTCTCTCACCCCTTCCCTTCATCGTCTCTTAATCCCCCTCCTTTCATCCTCTCACATTCCCCTCTCCCTTCATGCGCTCTCGCCCCCGCACCCTTCATTCTCTCTCATTCCCCCTCCCTTCATCCTGTCTCATCCCCCCTCCCTTCATCCTCTCTCATCCCCACTTCCCCTTATCCTCTCTCACCCCCCCCTCCCACCCTGTCATTATCACTCCCACAGGATAGCCAGAGACAACACACACACATACACAAAACGGTACAAATACACACACACACCAGGAAAAAACAGAACAAATACATACAAGGCACAGGAAGAACTCAGGCAGGACAAAGCACACACAGGAAGGACACACAGGACACAAGCAGGGCAACCTTACCTCTTTCCGCTCAATGCTTTTCCTGCACTCTTTGGCCCCACCCCAAGGCTCATGCCACCTCCTCCTGATTGGCTGCATTACACAGCAGCAGCCAATAAGAAAGGAGGAAGTTGCCCCGCCCCCTAGCAACAGCCGCCCTGCTCTCTTCCTTCTCGGTGGGAAATCCCTCAATTCCAGCCAGCAGGTTACTAAGTCCAGAGACGTAATACATTACACATACATGTCCGGTATTAACTATCATTTATTACCGGACAGAGTAACCAAATACCGGGCAGTCCGGTTTAATACTTTAACCTGACAACCCTAATTGTGAAATGGAGTTAGTGTACGCTGTCCTCCGATTCCCCTCTACTCACTGCTTATGTGATCCTCCCTGCAGCTCCAAATCTCCCATGATCAGCAGGGCAAAACACTAATTGTATTGGTATTGCATCTGTAACAGGGGAGTAATCCCTGTTCAAGTAATGTGCCTTTAATCTGGCAGTGTGGTGGTTAACTGCTGGTAGTCAATTAATAAACACCACCTGCCTGATTGCTTACAAAAGCCTGTCTGTTGAGACAGAAAGTGACGCCTTAGCTCTGAATGAGAGCAGACCTTTGGAGATACAAAGGAGTGTTCTTGAGACTCCCAAGAGAGACTGACCAAGAGAACACACATCTCTGGAGCTGACCGGTCTTGAGCTCTGCCAGCGTAGCTGATTGCAAGACACCAAATAAGACTTCTAAACCTGGATGCTGACATTTTCTGTGTACGCCCGGGTGCGGTTCCAGGAGAGCAGAGAAGCTTACTCTACAGCAAGAAACAGATAAGACTTTCATAATTAAGAGACTGCTTATATCTGCTTATTTCATGCTATATGTTTTGGGGCTGCGAGACATACTTGACTTATGGAGTTAATTGCATGGTATTTTCACTAGAGATACTCCCAAGTGAATAGAAGCTTTGTTCCCCCCCCCTGTGTTTGGATGATTTCATGATGAAAAGGAAAAGGCACAATAAAGCCTATTATAATTTCACCTTATAAAGTCTCCAATTGTGTACCTCTGTGAACGTCCGTCTACAGCATCTCTACTACATACTGCACCGACACACTTTATTCGAGCAAATACCCGGTATGTACCTGGCAGATACCTGGAATGCGCCGCTCCTCACCTCTGACAAGCCCCGTTGCGTTTGCCTTCCCAGCCTGGGTTCATGCCTGGCTGATGGGCGGCTGATTTGTTAAATTATAATGATTAGGATTTAATAGGCTGCAATGCTTCGCGTGTCTACCAGATGGCATAAATTCATGAATTGTAATGAAGTATATATATATATACTGTGCAGTATTGCAGCCAGCGGGAATAAAATGCTTCAATCCCTGCCTAGAAAATAACCCAATATACTCGGGCAGAAAACAGTCACAAACCTCAATACACCCGGGTATACCCGAATTCGTGGGACTAGCCGAGCTCGAATAAAGTGTGTCGCCAGTGTATATATCGCTACTATACTACTTTTGATGACGGACGCTATTTTTGCCAATCATTAGCTGTGTGGATGCCGTTAAACTCAGGGGGGGGGAATCTGATTCCTTTCTAGCTAACGTCACGTTATTTGCCCAGATTTAATGAGCTCTGTGGATCTGGCTCTTTAAAGCAAATTTGTTTAAAATATTTACACATCTGGGGGACTTCCAATGATGACTGCTTGACCTTGCTACTTCCAAACAGGCTGTGAACAATTTAAGAACATCTTACACAAACAAAATAAAAAAAGTCTACCGAGGCTGGATTGTGATAGTCCTGAAAGTTATATTATCAACTTTCCCTCTGACCTCTGGATGATGCACATTTAACTCTAAATTGTAAGAAACAGCCCCTTCCTACCTTGTCGCAGCTTTGTTGTCAGCCTGCCCTTTGAAAGGTGCAGAGGTCTAGGGGCCAAATAAGTTTTTGTTTGATTGTCCTCCTGAGATCTTATCTACTTCCTACATGCTTCTTTGGTGGATGGCAACCTACCTGCATATCTAAACATGTGGCAGAGTCTGCTGTGGTGTTTCACAACAGTTGTCAGACTCTGTGAAGCCCATTTGCCCTTCAATGATAGCCATACACAGTGCTGAAAACAGAGAAAGTGCTACGACAGTGGGATCTGTTGCAGCTAGGTTGCAGAGCAGATATTGAAGCTCCACCACTAATAACATGGCGGCCAAAAAAAATCACTTGACTGTGAGAAATGGTTTAACAGATCCTCAAAAATGTTTTGTTTTTCATCACACAGAGCTTTAACTCCCCTATCTGCACTAAAAGTGTGTTAGTCTCTTAATTAAAAGCAATGATAGCAATGAAACAAGCTGTCACTGGAAAGCAAGCCATCCATTCTTCCTTGAAAGTAAATGACCTATTATGTCCTGCTGAAAATCTACAGAGCAAAGCAGAGTATCCTAAAAATTATTTGGATACAATAACCCGCCATTTACACTTAGCCCTGATCCTGTTCATTACTCAGCAAAAAATGGTGCATGATTAATAATTTGTCATAGCTGGTGAGTTTTGAATTCAAGCTGTTGTTTAATGCTGTGTACCTTGTTCAGGGGAAATATAACTTTTTCTTTCAAAGAACCTGATTTTAAGCTGCTACTATTAGAGATTGTACTCTTCCATTGCATGCTTGGAATTTAATTAGTCCCAAATATTTGGATCATAAACTTCTCTCTCATGTCTTTTTTACTGATCCACTTGACATGAGGGAGAATCTCCCTCTATTTTACTAATCTGGGAAAGTGAGAGTCTTCAACGTTGGCCTAGTCACCTTATTAGACTGATTGCGGTTTGCCGAGAGCAAGGGCTATCAACAGCTTTCCCCAGGCTCAGGACTAATCTCTGTGTTGTTGACTGGGGAATGTGAGGTCTACATGCTCTAACTGTTGACCAGGAGAAGGGGCCCTAACTGTTGACCATGGAATGTCAGTTCCCGTTCTCTCTCCCTTCTCTCTCCCTTCTCTCTCCTCCCTCTCTCACTCTCCCCCTCTCTGATTGAGGCTTCATCAATAGTGCACCTGGGGACTCCTGTGGGACACCCACAGGGACCACCCGAGGGCCCACAGACACCCGTGGGATCCACCCGAGGGCCCCCAGACACCCATGGGGATGACCTGCGTCACGTGACCGGGACATTTCAATGCATAGGAGATACCGGCACCCCATAACGGAGCCTGTATCTCGTGAAGGAGGGGGTCCCTGGACCTGAAATCAACGCGGTTCTGCTCCGGAAACCCTGCAATGGAGAGAGAGCAGCAGACCCCAGGAACCAGAGACAGGCCTCTGCTATGGGAAGGGCAGCAGGCCTCAGGAAACAGGAAGCTGAAGTTACGCTGGAGATCCACCGCTTCAGCACAGGAACCAGGACATGGCCTCTGCAATGGAGAGAGAGCAGCAGGCCCCAGGAACCAGAGACAGGCCTCTGCTATGGGAAGGGCAGCAGGCCTCAGGAAACAGGAAGCTGAAGTTACGCTGGAGATCCACCGCTTCAGCACAGGAACCAGGAACTGGGAACATGGACTAGGAACAAGGGACATGAACATGGACATGACAACAGCAACAAGGTGGCCAAGACAGGTGGCTGTGGCAAACACATTGAACATCCAAGAAGGATTATGCTCGGCAGAGAAGCATTGTGGGAAAGCTGTATTTAAAGGTCAGCGAACCTATAGCAAAAGGGGCGAGAGCGTGTGAGAGCATTGTTCTAATGACTGAACCCAAATTGGGCTGCAGTAATAGCTTGCACAGCTGCAGAATATATCATGGGGAGTGTTCCAGGACTGCACAGGTCTGTAAGGCAAGGTAAGCAGTAAAACGACATGTGGATTCCTTACAGTACCCCCCCCCCTTCACGTGAGACCTCTGGGCGAATACGACCACTCATAGAGTTGGGGGACCTGGAATTGTTCCTGAACTGTCTAGGATTGGGGGTAGAATCGTGGTCCAGAGATTCGTGAGCACTCTTTTGCGTACCCCCACCCTCCTGGTGAGAACTGCGGCCAGACAAGACCGTCCATGGGTTTCAGGGACACTGAGTTGTTCCTAAAGTGCTTTAGGTGGGAAGGGATCCGTAAACGAGCAGTTCCTTGACGAGTAATGTTCTAGGAAATGAGAGTAGTGGTAGAGAAGCCACTGGTACATGGCTTGCCAGGCGAAATGGCTTGGAAATCCAAGGCTGTGAGGAACCAGGGAGTTCCGGAGCAGAAACGGCATAAGGACCCCCGCTGGGAGCCCAGTACCTAGTAAAGGTATCAGGGTTCAGGACAAGCGGCACAGATAGTTAATCAAGTATACCAGGGCGACCCTCCGGACAGACAAAGTCTTTGCTGACATCTGCACGTAGGAATTTGAGAGGAGCTTTTCCTCCAGAGGTTTTCCAGGTAGTGGTCAGCGAGGGTATAGGGTGGGTGGGGGTATTGCCAGGTATGGGTATGGAAGATGACAAGGCAAGCAGTAAACCAGGCTTAGAGACTGAAATCTTGGGGTACGTACTGAGTATTTCCAAGACAGAGGAAATAACAGGAGAAACAGAAGGTTCCAAGAGGGATAACCATGGGTTCGCAGGGGCAGAGAAGCAATCAGCAGTGGAGCTCCCAAATACTGTAGATACCTCAGAGAGAGATAATATTGTGTGGGGAGTAGGAATAGGCACTGGGGCTTTAATATCTGGACCTTAAGAATCAGACAGAGCAGGGGCAGCGAGTAGAGGAATAGAATCCGGAGCAGGAGCCTGAGTATCTATAACACGAACATCTAGGAATACTAGGGACACTGTTAGGAGAAGAACTAGCATCAGGAGCTGGTACCTGCGAATCAGTGACGGGTAGTGTGGGAGTAATGATGGGAGTTAGAGAGACAATACGCGGTAAATTGGAACTGGGGAAACTCTTAATGGCAGAAACCTTAGAAGGAAAAAGAGTCTTATCCAAAACTGCAAGAACCCTAACAGGGGTACTAGTCATGACAAGATCAGAAGTAAGTATGTTTACTAGTGCGAAAATTCTGATAACGGAACTGCTAGTCAGTGATGTGGGTGTCTGGGTTGCACTAGTGAGAATATCAGATACAGTGGTATGTGACTTAGAAGCAATCAGGGAAGTTCTAGGTTTGCTGGACATGTGTGAAAAGGTACCCTTAAAAACAGGAGTTTTAATTTCAGCCCAGAGTAACCCAACGGATGCTGGAGTACATTTAGATGCAGTGCTAAGGGACTGAGGTTTAGCAAGGGAAGGATAACAAAATAGCTCAGATTTAAACACCAGAGTTTGTAATGTGGGCAGGGTGGTCTCTGACTGTACTAAGGGGTTAACGACAGACACGCTTAACTCTGGACGGGTTGCTTGGACAGAGGCATCAGGGGAACCAAAAGCAAGGACGGCCTTTAAGGGAAGAAATTCTGAATCTGAAGGAAGAATTTTACCTCTCTGAGTAGCGGGACCAACAAAGCAAATTTCATCGATGGAGGAAACTGTGTACACCCTTCTGGCTAGCACATAAGAAAAAGCATCACTTTTGAGTGGGAGCAGTGTGTTAGCTCAAATTCCTGGGAACTAAACCACTTGAGCGTCAGGAGGGGCATAAAGACAACTGTTCGCTTTTAACCCTAGGGTTAGAGAAAAGGAAAACACAGAGAGTACAAGGGGGGCAACCACAAGTGTGCTGGTCTCAGAAGTGGGTACTTGGGAAGAAGTGTTTGGGACACTAGAAACAACCACAGATTCCATTACAAAGGGACTATGCGCTGAAGCAGGGATCTCAGCTCTTAGAGTGACAGCCTGGGTCAGTGAAATACCTGGGAGTGGGGATTCTGCGAACAGGCTTACGGAAAAAACTTGTTCCTGAATACATTTAACTGAAATCAGTATTTTAGGAGAAGTTTCAGGGAACACGACAGGGGAAACTTGAGCTGAAGCAGGGGGATTATAGTAAAGAATATCTAAGGACTCCGCAACCTTAGGGGAGACATTCACTGCAACCTCTGCTGTCAGACTTGGGGTTTCATTCTCAGACACTAGAAAGGACGTATTAGCCTGAGGGCGGCAAGGATTTACAGTGGTAAATGCAGATGGCACCTGAGAGACAAAAAGAGGGAGATTTGCCTCTGCAATTGGGGACACAAGGAGTTCCTCCTCAGGAGTTAAGGGTGTGACATTGGCTGGCAAACAAGAGGGAAATACCAAAGGAGACTCATAGGGCTGCCCAGCTAGGGTTAATACAGGAATGACCTTGGGAAGAAAACTTAGGGGTTCTAAGTTAGAAATTGAGGGTAGAAGGGTTTCATTCTCAGAGACTAAAGCCATAGTTTTGGCTTGGGAAATACACGTATACTCTATAGGAACCTCACAGGGCTGATTGGCAGGGGTTAACGTAGACATATCCTTGGGGTCTAAGTAACAGGAGGAGCAATAAGGGCTAGAGACTGTGGCAGTTTCTACCCTAGGGGGCAGTGATAGTGGGACAGTTTGGTCATTTCCCGGAGAGGGAGGTACCCCCACAGGTTTAGCAACAGGACTTTCAGTACAGGGGGACTGCCAAGCGGCAGCGTAGCTGGCGAGGAGGGGGTCCTGTTCTTTTATGCAAATGTCCAATGTTAGGGAAAGTACATGGAGCGTGTCTTGAGCGTGAGCCAACATGAAGAGAGGGTCCTGTCGTACTACGAGAATGTCCAATGATAAGGCCAGGGCATAGAGTGCATCTTCGGCATCGGCCAGTTCCATACGGTTCACATTATCCCAGGTTAAAGGGGAACCAGGGGAGCGAACACAAGCGATCAGAGACTGTTTAAAGTCCTTGAGGCAGCAAGCCTTACTAATGAGGTCATAATGGCATTTTTTTTGCAAAGGGGTTAAACCTTCATACATATACTGACCTTCAATCCGAGGTAGTATTTCGCACAGATACTGGTTTTTGAACTGGGACTGGTCCGCAGGCCGGGACAGGATTTCAGATAGAAACATACCAACGCTCACCAAAGGACGGTCCGAGTTTGTGGGGCCGAGCATACTGTCACGGTTGTGCTCGCCACAAACCAGGACCGGAACGCGGGGCTGAGGTGGGGTTGTATAATCACCGACCTTAGACCGCGCAGACTGATCCAGAATGCGTAGTTCGTAGTCTTACATAACAGGGTCGGGACTGGAGAGAGCAGCGTAGTCAGTGGATGAGCCAGGGTCAGGATATCAGACATCAGGGTGAACGTTATCAAAGCGGAGTTTCGGTAACAGGAAATCAACTAGGTTCCACTTCAGCGAAGTAGCTGCAGGGCGAGAGCGGGTTCTGCGCGAGCGGTGACCATGGCCCATGGTACTGGTCCCTGGAAAGGGTAGGCAGGCTGGAGTGGGCACACCGCTGGGCAGCACTGGTAAACCAATGCTTCAGCGCAGCAGTCCAGAATGAGCCTGTGCAAGGAGAGAGAGCTACAGACCTCAGGACTAGTAGAGCGGCCTCTGCTAAGGGAAGGGCAGCAGGCCTCAGGAAACAGGAAGCTGAAGTTACGCTGGAGATCCACCGCTTCAGCACAGGAACCAGGACATGGCCTCTGCAATGGAGAGAGAGCAGCAGGCCCCAGGAACCAGAGACAGGCCTCTGCTATGGGAAGGGCAGCAGGCCTCAGGAAACAGGAAGCTGAAGTTACGCTGGAGATCCACCGCTTCAGCACAGGAACCAGCAACTAGGAACATGGACTAGGAACAAGGGACATGAACATGGACATGACAACAGCAACAAGGTGGCCAAGACAGGTGGCTGTGGCAAACACAGTGAACATCCAAGAAGGATTATGCTCGGCAGAGAAGCATTGTGGGAAAGCTATATTTAAAGGTCAGCGAACCTATAGCAAAAGGGGCATGTGAGAGCATTGCTATAAGGACTGAACCCAGGCTGGGGCTGCAGTAATAGCTTGCACAGCTGCAGAATATATCATGGGGAGTGTTCCAGGACTGCACAGGTCTGTAAGGCAAGGTAAGCAGTAAACCGAGGTGTGGATTCCTTATAGTTTAATAGTCATGGAAGGAAAAAGGCAAGGCATTACCATACCAACTTGTTTCATGCTACACAGAGCACTTTATCAAGGCCTTGATAAAGTGCTCTGTGTAGCACGAAACATGTTGGTAGGGTAATGCCTTGCCTTTTTCCTTCCATGACTATTAAACCCTTTTATGGATAACGCACTTTCCTCCTAATTCTCTTTTTTGGATGATTCCTTTTGTGCTCTGCCATTTCTTTCTCTCAATGCAATAAAATAATTAAAACCACTATGCAATCAATTACATAAATCATACCACTAGCCAAAAAATACATTTAATACCTAAAAGCAGTAACCAACACAACAATTAATTCATACAACCACTAGGTCACACATTAATTAAAACCAGTAGCCACCAATATACATCATTAAATAAAATCGCTAACCAATCTGTAAAAAGAAAAAAACAAGCCACGACAATTGAAATCAATTTAATATAAACAATAAAAAGAAACAGAAAATAAAACAGTCAATAGAAAAAATGCATTGGCTCCCACTGTATTCATCTGTACCATAAACAGGCACAGATTAATACATTAGCATTCAATGGGCAATGAAAAACCCGACCACCCGACCACCCGAGGGCCCACAGACACCCGTGGGAACCACCCGAGGCCCCTCAGACACCAGTGGGGATAACCCAAGGACCCCCAGACACCCAGGGGGACCACCCATGGACCCCGTTGGGGCCCACGGACACCCGCGAAGACCACCTGGAGGCCAAAGGAGCCACCTGGGGACACCCAAGGGCCCCCTGACACCCGTGGGAACCCCCCGGGGTGCCATGTGATGCCTACGGACACCCGTGGGGACCACCCGGGGACCCCTGCCAGCCTATGGCATTAATCCTTTTTGTTAAAAAATAAATAATGGTTTATGTGGGGGCACAGGGGGTGAGTTGTATATTGTTGTTTCTTAAATATTGCAATGGTTTTTGGTGGCCTAGGAGGTGACTAGTAGGGCTGTTGTGTGTATTTTGTTGTATTCTGGGTAGCGGTGGTGGGTGAAAGGGGCATTAGCCCCAAGGATGGGTGTTTAGGCCTACCAGGTGGGTAGTGGGAGGGGTTAACTCCTGCATTACCTTAGCGGTATTAACCACTAAGGTAATGAAGGGGTTAATTCTACCCGCAAACCCCCCTGCAAGGCCTTAACACCCACCAAGGGCCAAATACCACCTTCACCCACAACCACTACCCACAATTACCATGGCACTGCTGGTTAACCCCTTAATTGCCGTAGCAGTTAGCCTCTAAAGTAATGAAGTTGCATTTTTTTTTCTAAGTGCCGTCTCGCCGCTTCTTGGCAGCTTCTCCCCACCTTCTTGCCAACTTTTCTGACGAGGTGATTCGGAGAAGAAATCTCAATTCTAGAGCGGCGATCAGACTCGATAAGCTGATCGGGGCTACTAGAATTGAGCGAGTTAAAGAAACTGCCGATAAGTGGCTTATCGCAAGCGTCTGGCGATTTTTTCCCCGAAAATTTCTAGTATCACCAAAATATAGGAGCTTACAGTATAGCAGTAGGCTTTTTTGATGTAAAGCTGTCGATAACTGACTTATTGGACCTTTCTGCATAGGCCCCATAGTCTCTCTGATTACCCTTTCTAAAGTTAATTCAATACCTGCTTGTTCTCCTCTACTTTACGCCTATAAAAACTCCAGATCTAGGTTTGGAGACATTATAATTATTATATTTTATTTATATGGTTTCAACATTTTCTGAAAGCGCATTACAGGCATACCCCGCATTAACGTACGCAATGGGACCGGAGCATGTATGTAAAGCGAAAATGTACTTAAAGTGAAGCACTACCTTTTATCCACTTATCGATGCATGTACGGTACTGTAATCATCATATACGTGCATAACTGCTGTAAATAACGCATGTATAACAGGCTCTATAGTCTCCCTGCTTGCGCACAGCTTCGGTACAGTAGGGAGCCGGTATTGCTGTTCAGGACGTGCTGACAGGCACATGCGTGAGCTGCCGTTTGCCTATTGAGCGAGATGTACTTACTCACGAGTGTACTTAAAGTGAGTGTCCTTAAACCAGGGTATGCCTGTACACTCTTGGAGGGCAAACAAAAATGACAAAAATGACATGACAAAAGAGTACATTTATGTAAACACAAACTGAGACAAAGGGAAGTAGGTCCCTGTCCCAATGAGCTTACAATCTAGAAAAAGGGGAGTGGAGACACAAGGAATATTGTGTGAATTTATTTTGCAAAAATTGCAGTAAATAGAGGGTCAAGTTACATTGCACGTTCAAGAATTCCAGTAACCTTTGCACTAGGTAACCTGACCGTTTAATGCTTGGTGAATTTTTTTTAGAGGAAGCTTGATAATTTATGTGAACATTTTTGTGAAAACAAAAAGGGCAAATTTCACATGGTTCGCAAAGTTTTGCACAAAAAATGTGTATGATTATGAAGAGCGGCATCTTCTTTTCTCAGGGAAGGGGGGGAACTCCCCTGTTACAGTTTGACCACAATAATTCAACTCAAACATTATTAAACATAATTTGCACATCCCTTTTAAGGGGTACCTAATTATGATAATGCTGTCCCTTCATAAGCTTTATTTAACAACAACAAAAACAAGTTTTTTCTTGCAGAAAAAAATTACTGCAGCATGCGAAGAAAGTAAGAGAAATGGAAATTAAATTAGAATAAAAACTATTTCCTATGAAAAGCCTTGTAGGGCTCAGAACTAACCTAATACCTTTTGATTTTATTAGCCATCGACGGATCTTAAACTCCACTCCACCGTGAAGGCTTCATTAAATATCTTATAAAAAGAAATAAACCACCTCCATCAATTTATATATATATTTTTTTCCCTCTGTGCTTTTGCCAACTTAGGTGAACAGCGGGTGCATTGCAATACAAACTGCATAGTATGCTAAGCATCCCTGGGGAAGCAAATAGGTAAAATAGAACATGAAATTAAAATGATTTCACAATAGGAATCCAGCTTTGCAAAAGGCATTCAATGTCACTTACAAAATTCTTAAAGTGATATATATTTGTTTTTAAACTCCATCACCATCCATTGAGAAAAGGCATTAGGGAGGTAACTGAAAAGCCTTTTAGTGCACATTTTGTATTAAAATGCATAGGAGACGTAAATGGGATTTGAAATGAAATACCTGTGATGTATTTTGAATAAGCTTTACTTGATTCCCCTGACAAGAAAGAGGTGCTAATGAGGCTAGGTAAAGCTGTGAACATGTTGACAGACACTGCTGCCTAATTTATTCAGCTGGATGATGCAAATCTTGGCAAATCACACATACATCATTGTCAGTTTTTTTAACTCTACAATTTCTGTTGCAGTCTAGTTGGTAAACATATAGCATTTTTGTGCTATATTTATTCCGCATCCATGTGTCTGGTTCGTACCTTGTTTAATAATCTACAATGCAGAGCTTTAGCAAGCTCCCCCCTAACCAGTCAAATGAATCCCATATAAATGTATATAAAAAAAAAACCTTACTGTTTATACTGAAGGATTTTGACTACATTAACAAGTAGTTACAACCTGCAATTTAAGTGTAATACTCATCGAAAAAACGTCTTTTCATCCTGCAATAGTATTCATAATATAGGAGCACACGCACATGGGCCTATATTTACTAAGAAGTCTTCTGTTCTGACAGTCATCATAAGTAGGGTGACCAGGTTAATAAAACTAAAAACTGGACACATTAAAAAAAATATTTATAATGCAAATGACATCACCAACTGTGCCCCACCCCTCTCTGTCCCCCATTCATGCACATGCAAGCACACTGTCTCCCTCTACAATCACACAAGCACACTTTTCCCCCCATTTCTCCATTCTCTCCCGGCCCCACCCCTGCATTCTCTGCATTTGTGGAGTGTGGGAACAAAAGTGGGTGGCTATATTGTAGAGCAAAGGGAAGGGGAGGAAAAAAGGCCCACATGTATAGCGCACTATTCGTGGGCCTAGCAGAAGAAGGAGCCTGACAATGCCAATCACAAATGCTAGACTTCCAGTTGAATGGGCCCAATTTATGGGATTGGAAGGGGGCCCCTCTCATCACACTTGTCCAGGCTTTTTCCCCCTGTCAGCAGCCCTGCATATCGCAATCCAAGTTTTAATAAATAATTATTTGTGGATGTAGAGGCAGTCCTGATTTTTTTTTATTATTTGTCATCTAAATAAGGTCTATGAATTTACAAGTACTGTAGGAATATTTTTTCTTTGAGAAAGAAGTAAACATACAATAGAACAGAATCAATTTGTTCATCAGTCTAAAACTACTGCATGTAAAAAGAAAAAAAAGGAAAGTCTCCGCAACTCATTTTTTGTGTTGTATCATGAAGATGTGACATACAAAGGTTTAAAGCATAGTCGTGACACTGTGTCTGGCTAAACATAAAAGTCTTTTGAAAATATTTCATAAAGGTGTAAGACCCCTGCAGCTACCAGGGCTGACATGCAGGGCAAAGGGAAATTAGCAAGGGTGCAACAAAGATTTCTGCAATATTTTTGCTATAATAACAGAAAGGGGGAGGGTCTTTTACAAACGCATCCTTTTTTATTTAATATGAAGGTGAATGATAAATTTGTAAATAAAGAGTAGGGATACTATGGGTTTTTTAAATACAAAAGCAGTGATATTCCACACACTTCGCAGTTCAACCACTGGACACACACTATTAACAGTGATTAGATCTTTGAATTCACAATCATTGGAAGCCACTCATCTTTAAAGTCATTTGTCCTACAGACCTCAATAAAATCCCTCTTTCAGAAGTCCATTAAAATGTCTTAATCCCTAAAATCTATTTATTCATGTAAATTACATGAACATGACAGTTGTTATAGAAACTGTGCTGTCATGATATGTTGTGTTATAGGACCATGTTTACTATGCAGTGCTATTTCATAATACACTTACTGACACCAGAAGACTCCTTGGACCATATTTACTAAGAAGTCTTTAGCCATAAGACACCTGGCACTAGAAGACGGCCTATTGACTTAAATGGATTGTAAGTTGTCATGCATAGTACATATTGTGTCCCATTCACTTTTAGGGTCAGAAGATGGCTCAGTATATCAGTATATTTGTCTATGAAGATTCTGTTTATATGTTTTGCTATATTTTGTGTTTGTTATACTGTGACAAAGAATAATACAAATCACATATTACATTTGAATATATTCCTCTGCTATTGTTAGACATTGTTTTTCTCTTGTGGGTAACCACACCCTGTCTTAACTCATTAGCAAAGTACTGTATGTACTATATGAAATAGCTTGAACATGAAAAGTATTACTGATTGTATGCAAATGTAAATAGTTCCGCTACTGTATGTAAAGGTGACTGTAATTGTATTGGATTAATAATAAGTGTGGCTGGTCTGTATTTTGCTAATTATAACCAAGCACAAGTTAACCCCCTTTTTCTCTGTACTGCAAAGTCCATTTATAAGAAAAACACAGCAGGTATATTTTGCAGACAAATGGTTAACTAGGGTCATTCGTATACTAATTGCAAAAGGGGTGGTTGGGAGAGAGAGTGTGAAAATAGGAGTGCTGTTGTCTTTTAACATGTAGTAGCATAATTGTAAACATCGTTCATCACGGATTAGCAGATGGTAATGTTAATTGCACCTGTGGAAGAAACAAGACCTCACGGTTGATTACATTTACAAACTGCGATTATCACTGTGGAACGGCTGGAGGATTCTTGCTGTACCCAGAGGTATCATATATTTATTTTTTTAGGCGAAACAGTCTGTGCAATGAATCAACAAGCATTGTTTTTTTGTTTTTTATAAAAATCTCTTTATAGAGTCCCCACACTCATATTTACATTGTTGCATTTGTGATAAAAGCCCAAGCTGGCATAACTTTGCAGGGTATCTGTGGGGCTCCAGTTTGACCCTTTGAATTCTTACTAGACATACCATTATAAACAGCAATGCTTTGAAATACAATAAGATATGTTTGCCACAAGATGTTGTCTAGTGGCACTGGGTATATTCCTTGTTTAGCCAGGTCCCCTCTAGCTCTCCGGGTGTTCCGGTCCCTCTCTCTTACCTCTGCCTCCGGAACTGTGTGTGGATGGGGGAGAGAGAAAGAAAGAAAGAAAAAATTAAAAATTATTTCGTATTAGAGAGATAGAAAGAAAGAAATGTTAAAATAGAAAGAAATTAGAAAGTTTTCTTATGTTTAATTTTTTAGCTTTTTTTTAATTATGAGTGGTTCCAGCCAGGGCAGAATGGGTTTGGCCCATGCCCCTCCTGTGAGATTTTTACTCATGCTCAGTTGACAGTAAGGGCAGAACTGCAAGGGCAGTGGTCGACTTACCAGTGGATTTTCCTGCTGGTACAGCCATAGGAGTAGGTTGTGAGCATGCCTCAGGACTATTTTCTACTGGTTTTATACTGATTAAAAGATACTCGGTGTTAACCAACGAGCAAAATGAAAAAATGGAAAACAAATATATATATATATATATTTTTAAAACAGGTTATAGTGTACTGTAAAACAAAATAAACTGCACTAAATCAGGGAGGTGACTGTAAAAAAAAACCCATGTTGGGGGACACCGGACAGAAATCCCCCCTGAAGCCCACTGGGAGGGAAACACTGACACCTTCCCAGTGGAATTGGCGTGGGTGTACTCTGCCATGATAGAGTGCAACAATGCCTAAAATATCCCCACAATGTTCATTGGGACCTCCCCTTCAAAACACTGCTTCCTGGTCTTATATATGGCCAGCTACGCCAATTCCAGGAGCAAGTTGGCGAAGAGGCCCCAAGGCTTTCTGTCCCAGGACAATGGGTACCCAAAAATAAAGCGGTATGGGGAAAAGTGCAGCCAGAACTGCAGGAGAAGGCCCCTCATGGTGGATAAGAGGGGCTGCAGTCTGTAGTAACTAAAATATAAATAATACACAGACTCCCACTTGCCAGAAAATATGCAAGTGGTGGGGGAGTATGTGGAGTAGACCAAGTACTCTTCCGTGCTGAGTGCACCATGGAGGATTCTCCAACTTACAGCTGCGGCCGCCTTTACCCTAGTGCGGCCGTAGCGGCGCAACTCTGATAATCGCGGGCAGATGCAGTATGTTTTTTTTTTTCAGAGTATATTGCGGTATTTTAGCGCTCGTAATATTAGCATTTTATTAGCGCTGTCTGCAATACTGCAATACCGTCTAAAAACTCAGGGGGGCGTTCGCGAGCTGTTGTCTTCAAAGACTAATACTTTAGCAGTTCAACCTACGTCAGTACACAGTCTGCGTGTGCACGCGCAGTAATTGTAAATTTGCATATTTATACATGCATGTGCAGTGCTGTATGTCTCATTTGAAAATTGTTGAAACGCGTAGGCGTGTACTGTAACAGTATCACATTTCGGCATATACAGCGCTCTCCCCTCGCTCGCCCCCGCACACACACAGGATAATTTACTGCACTGCAGTATATCAACTTCTTATCTTATCTACAGTACAGTACACCTCTCCCACACCATTCCTTTAAATGTGTGTCTTTCTGGTTTCAATCACATTCCTGCTTGATAGCTGATGATTACTGCGCATGCATTTGTAACTTCACCACTGCTTGCTTGCGAAGTTCAAGAGTGAGTGACCAAAAAAAAAAAAAAAAAATTCTCCACAAACCTGCCTAAATCATCTTGATATTACGATATTCAATCTGTGCTGTAGCTTTTGACTGTGACACTGTGCGTTTGACTGCACATGGTTGATTTGTGTGCTTTTTATGTATTTGGGGGTGTAGGGATCAAATTATTATGATGACCTGCCTTTTTAAAAATATGTAATTTCTTTGAACTGCAGTACAGCTAATCCTTCATGCAGCTGCACCCTGTACCCCCCTCTCCCACGCACACACACAAGGCTCGCTCAAGGATTTGAACCTCTTATCGACAGACACCTCTCCAGAACCATTCTGTATCTAAAGCTTGTCATTGTGTTTTTAATCGTCCGTCCCTAGCCGAGCATCACCTCTCTGCGCCTGCGTGTAATCCTCTTTGGGATGGGAGATACAGTACATAGCTGATGATTACTGCGTATGCGTCTGTAACTTCACCACTGCTTGCTTGCGAAGTTCAAGAGTGAGTAACCAAAAAATATATTTTTTTTTTCTCCTCATTTTTTATTTTTATTTTCTCCACAAGCCTGCCTAAACCATCTTGATATTACGATATTCAATCTGTGCTGTAGCTTTTGACTGTGAAACTGTGCGTTTGACTGCACATGGTTGATTTGTGTGCTTTTTATGTATTTGGGGGTGTAGGGATCAAATTATTATGATGCCCTGCCTTTTGAAAATATGTAATTTCTTTGAACTGCAGTACAGCTAATCCTTCATGCAGCTGTACCCTGTACCCCCCCCCCCATGCACACACACAAGGCTCGCTCAAGGATTTGAACCTCTTATCGACAGACACCTCTCCAGAACCATTCCGTTTCTAAAGCTTGTCATTGTGTTTTTAATCGTCCGTCCTTAGCTGAGCATCACCATTCTGCACCTGCGTGCCTAATTTTCCTATTGTTGGCTTTGAGTCACCTCTCTGTAATCCTCTTTGGGATGGGAGCTAGCTGATGATTACTGCGCATGACTCACCCATCCACCCCCCAACCCTTTGAGGCTTTGTTTACGGTAACGCTTGCGATAATCCCTTCTCGAATTTGATATGTAAATCTGATTTGCACAGCACTGTGAAATTGAGAGTTAAAAAAACCATTATCTGATTCATGTTGTTGATGCAGTAAATTACCACTTTTTGTCATTCTTTCTTTTTCTTTGGTGTAGGTGGGGGGGGGTGTCAATGATTATGATTATCATGAATGTAAAGAAATATTTATTTTATTTTATCAGGAACAAAAAATACAAATATACAAATAATCATGAATAATACAAAATGCAGTCTTTATTCAGTTCTTCTGTCAGATGAAAATTGAGGGCCGGTGGATAATCATGAATAATGCACATTGATAATAATATTAATTAATAATATATAATATATAATAATATATATATAATAATATACTGTACATTTTTCCGTCTTTATCTTCTTCCTCATTCTGTGTACAGTACAGTAGTTCATTGAGAGAGGAGAGGTTTTGTGTACATCATGACTGCAGTTTAGATACACTTAACTGTACAAACAGTTCACAAACTTTACACGATTCCTCCCCTCTCCCCCAGTCCATCCTTTTTTTCTGAAAAGACAAGAAAACAAAAAATTAGTGCAGTTATGTGCATACTGTATTATGGCATTGTGTGATGTATAGTACTGTCAAACTAGTCTATACTGGAATTACTGTATACTGTAACTTCTGTTAAATGCTTCACAACTAGATGGCTGGTGCTGCTCTCTCAGGAAAGAAAAAAATTGAGCAGTTAGGTGCATATTATGGCATTGTGTACTGAATAGCTACTCCATATTGGACTACAGTATGCAGTTAGTACTGTCAAACTAGTCTACTAGTCTACTAGTACTGTATACTTTGACTACTGTTAAATACTTTGTAACCAGATGGCTTTATAGTGCTGCTCTCTCAGGGAAAAAAAAATCTGTGCCATACTTACTTGTATCATACTGTACTTACAATACTACAGTACAGTACTATACCATACTACCTTCCTGATGCTTGCCCATTACGCGCGATCACAATGGGCAACACAGTCGCAATATGGTCAATATATTTAATGCATCGTTCCACGGTGAGTACATCGTTCCAAAAACTCATTATGCCTTGCGCCAACTCATCCTTTTTGGAGGGTTTCACGACTTTTTGGATGTGCTCCTTCAGCTGATGCCAGACCATTTCGATAGGATTGAAGTCTGCGATCTGTCATTGGAGGGATGAGGAAAAAAGGACAATTAGCTAAAGAGATACAGTACACAGTAAAAACAGTGGGAAAAAATGAGACACGGTTACCGCACTTACTCCGCTGACGTCTTCACCCAGTTGATACCGTGCTCAAGAATATGCGCTGTTGACGCAGTGTGCTTCGGATCGTTGTCCTGGTAGAAACGGTGACCATACGGGAACTCGCGTGTGATGTATTGCACTATCTCAGGGACAATGTTGTCTTGGAAGAAAGCTTTATTCATGATTCCTATAGCAAGAAAAGAAAAGTGCTCAAAAAACTGCACACTAGTACAGTACAGTGCATAAGGCAAAAGCGTGTGACATACATTTTACTGTACCTTCAAAGATGACGATGCATCCTGGTCCACGCCTAGAGATGGCACCCCACACATGCATCTTCACTGGGTGTTTCGGACACGGCTTCATAGATATGCGACCTTTTTTGTGGAATGCAAAGTTGGCAAATCTCTCCAGCGAAACAGTAGACTCGTCAGTGAAGATGCAATCCTGGAAAGTTTCTCCACTGTCGATCCATGCCTGGGCCTGGACCACTCTCTTGATCTTGTTAACGTCCCTTATCATAGGGTACACTCTGTAATGACAAGGAATAATTTTATAGGTACAGTACAATTTCTTAAACAACACTTTTACCTCCTATACTGTCCAGTACTAACCTCACACGTCCATATTTCCATCCAATTCTGCGCCTCATCTTCTTTATGCTGGTCTCGGATACAGTGAGATTGTGATTTTGCAGCAAAGTGTATTTGACCCTTAAGGCACTTTTCTCATCATTCTATTCACTTATTTTGTCGACCAGAAGAGTTGTCTCCCTACAGTGTACAGAAAAACAACAATCCGGTAAGTTACAGTGCAGTAGGCCACAAGTACAGCACATCATTTACAGTAAAAATAGTATAAAATGAGATAGATCTACACAATATATAGTTCTATTAATATGCAGCAATATAAACAATAATAGATATACTGTATTATATACTGCAGTTATATACAGTAAATACACCGAAATAACTATAAAATGAGATAGATCTACACAATATATAGTTCTATTAATATGCAGCAATATAAACAATAGATATACTGTAGTTATATAAATATACCGAAATAACTATAAAATTAGATAGATCTACACAATATATAGTTCTATTAATATGCAGCAATATAAACAATAGATATACTGTAGTTATATAAATATACCGAAATAACTATAAAATTAGATAGATCGACACAATATATAGTTCTATTAATATGCAGCAATATAAACAATAGATATACTGTAGTTATATAAATATACCGAAATAACTATAAAATTAGATAGATCTACACAATATATAGTTCTATTAATATTCAGCAATATAAACAATAGATATACTGTAGTTTTATAAATATACCGAAATAACTATAAAATTAGATAGATCGACACAATATATAGTTCTATTAATATGCAGCAATATAAACAATAGATATACTGTAGTTATATAAATATACCGAAATAACTATAAAATTAGATAGGTCTACACAATATATAGTTCTATTAATATGCAGCAATATAAACAATAATAGATATACTGTATTATATAGTTATATAAATATACTTACGCGTTAGTTACCGTTGGTGTCCTCGTGCGTTGTTTGGTTTTTCTGTGTGCATGATAGCACACGGTTGTTGATGGCACAACGAGGCCAGAAGCAGCTAACCAGCGTTGGATATCTGCAATTCGTAGCCCGCTCGTGTACATCTCCTTAATTCTCATGCTGAGATCCTTAGAAATCTTTTTAACAGGCATTGCTGCGAGTAGAAAGAAATACAAGCACAAGAATGTATATTCGATGTTTAGTCGATGTTTTTTCAATGTGCAGTGAATCCACAAAATGGATGGTGTATTTATACGTTAATGACTCACATTAGAGAACGCCCACTTTTAACACCTGTACCTCGTCGCCATGCATAAAAGGTTACACACTTTGCATAGCCTCCCACTCGATGATCTGTATCTGAACTTGCCCTTGTCCAGATACTGCATTGTGCCATCTGCTTCCATGGATCAACCCCGATTCTACGGACGCAAGAAGCCACTCGCCTCTGCCGTGCCTATCACACAGAAAAAGCCAAAGGCGGCAGCTTTTTCCAAGCCAAGGCCAAAGCAACAGGCTAACGCTAATAAAGAAAACCTTCTGCTGACCCCAAAGGCTAAGGGTTTTAATACACGTAAGCCTTATTATGTCAAGAAGAAATTCAGTGATGTACACTCAGCGTAAAACAAATGGCAGCCAACCCATCGAACCCGCAGGCCACTTCCTCGATTACGCTTCGACAACTCTGCCGCCGCTCTCCCGGAAATCTACAGCCCATCTTCTCCACTACTCGTCCACGACGCTGCTGCTGCTCTCCCGGAAACCCACAGCCCATCTTCTCCACTGCTCTTCGACGACGCTGCCGCTGGTGTCCCTGAAATCCACGGGTCACTTTCTCCATTACGCTTAGACGACTCTGCCGCTTCTCGTCCGGAAATCCACGGGTCACTTTCTCCATCCCTCATCGTCGACGCTGCCGCTTCTCTCCCGGAAATCCACAGGTCACCTCTTCCATCCTTCTCCGATGATGCTGCCGCTTCTCTCCATGGAACCCCCATCTCATCCTCCATAGCACCCATCCACCCAGATGTCCGCAGCACGCCATGCACAACAACCAGCTCGTTAGACCGCATGCTGAATGGGTTAAGTGTGGATATCCCCGGGAACTTTATTATGCTGGTAAAGATAGATCTGCTTTTAGAGACCATGCTAAATATGGATGAACGGATGCAGAAGATGGATCGACGGATGGAGAAGATAGAGACTGACATAGCGGGGATACATAATTTGCTCTGTGTTCATGCCCCTGTATCCCCGATGCCGGAGCAGGAGGGTGGTATGGATGTGATGAATGGGACCTTCGACCGCCTTCCAACACCAAGCGCACCCCCTCCACCAGAAGAATTTGTGTACATGTATGCCGTTGAGGAGGAGGATAACATGACAACCCCTTCAAGACCACGCCAGGAGACAACACGGCGACCAAGACAGGAGGAAAGCTTCCTCCCAGACAACCTACCCTCGCCCGCCGCCACAAGCACACCCGCTCCCAGAAGAACACCCGCTCCCAGAACCCAACCTACATACGCTTGCATCGATACGGTGCCCGACATCATCCTGCGCAAGCTGCCACCGGCACTCAAGGAGAAGTATAGGGTGATGAGTGCTGGTTTACCCCAGAAGTATGCCATGTTAATTTTTAAGCACCACGTATCCTACTTGGTGTACTGCGGGTGGGTCAACAATGTAAACTACAAAGGAAATCGCGAAAAAATGGCGCTTCCTGAAAATTTAAGAAGGACTATTGTGGAGGAATTGCGGCGCTATTTTTCAATTTCAGATCCTTTAATGAAAATCTTTCGAGACTCCATTAATGGCATTTTGCGCCATACAAGGCATCGGCCCTGGAAGAACAATCTGGTGGGGATCGAATTTGCGTGACTGTTCAACTGTTGTTTATTTTTTGAAAATATTTTTGTAAATGTTTTGACTTTCTGTACTTTAATAAAGGAAATGTTGCGTGTTTTAACTTGTATTAATAAAGAAATGTTTTTATTTACTGTACACAAAACCTGCACAATTCCAGTCCCCGAGGGCCGCAAACAGGGCCGGTTTTCAAGGTTATCCTTAAAACCGGGCCTGTTTGCGGCCCTCGAGGACTGGAGCTGTGCAGGCCTGACTGACTGTTCTGTACACCATCCTACTGTAAATGTTTTGCCTTTCTGTACACTTAAAAGGTTTTAAATTGTATTTGTAAATAAATGTTTTTGTACTTACAGTACTCCACCAATAAAAGAAAATGTTGATTTGTTTTAAATTGTTCCATTGTCTCCTTTTATACTGTATCAAAATACTTACAGTGTTTCTAGAACATACTGTACAGTACTGTCCAGGCATACTGTACAGTATACTGTAGGCATGCTCAGCACTGTACAGTACATCACAAAAGTATTAAAACAATACATGCTGTACGGGTATAGAATACACATAGGTACTGGAATACATGTAGAATAAATGCATATGTAGCCCCTGTAAGTAAGAGCGGGCTACTTATCCTTCTCCTACTGGAGTAAGCCCTGGTAAGGGCAGGCGCCAGTAGTAACCATGTGTTTTCCCCCTTCAAGCCCTGCCTGGAGTGATAGAGGAGGGGCCCCTTGACTCTGTGCAGGCCTAGACAGAGGGGAGGTCCTGCTGACATCATGAGGGGCAGGGCTGAACTCTATTTAGTGGGCTGTTCTGTGTGTGTGGGAGTTCAGTTCTGAAAGCTGCCTGGTTAGAGTGGAGTGTCTGGCTGGAGAGTCAGAGTCTGAAGAGCAGTGTGTCTGGTCTATGCACTGAAAGAACCAGCAGCCTGAGAGTGTTGAGAGAGAGAGAGAGAGAGAGAGAGAGAGAGAGAGAGAGAGAGAGATGACCCTGTGAAGGCTGAGCGTTCAGACTGTCAGTCTGTGGAGTTATGTCCTGCGAGCTGAGGAGTGACATGCTGGTCTGAAGTGGAGTAGGACCCAGCAGAGCTAATGAGTGAACTGAGAGACCACGTGTAGAGTGAGAACGGTGCTTGGAGGAGATACTCAGAGCCCCTCTGAGTGGAGTGGACCAAACTATAGAGGTGGACCAATGCCCCTTCAACCTAGTTTAGACTGACTGACCATTACAGTACACTGCCGACACGTTTAAATCGAGCAGGGCTAGTTCCGCAAGCCGGGGGATGCCCCGGCTTGCTAGCCCCACTCCCTCGGCGTGCCGCGCGTCACCGATGCGCGGTCACGCGTCATCGGGTGTCAGCGCCCCCTGCACGCGCGTCCAGGGCTCCCCGAGGGAGCCCTGGTGTCCCGCGATCGCGGGACGGCGGCAGGGGGTTCCGGGGGACCCGGCGGACCCGGCAGCGGTAGGGAGAGCACCCCGATCGGAGGGCACTCTTCCGCTGCTTCGGCGCACGCCCGGCACCCTCCGGCGTGCGCCAGGTTACTGCTGCGGCAGAGAACGGGCAAATGCTCGAATAAACTCTGCCGCAGCAGTAAAACTTTTACTTTTTCCTCAGAAAAGAAAACTTTGTCATCTCATGCGGAAAACGGCAAATGGAGAGATTTCGATGGATAATATCTCTTTGTGTTACAGTGCCAATTTACAATGGACCACTGTTGTATTCTTTTAAACACCTGCAAGTCGACACATTACTGAAGCGCATGCGCATTACAATTCATGAATATCTGCCATCTGGCAGATACGCGATGAATTGCAACCAAATAAATCCAAACCATTATCAATAAACACATCACCCGCGCATAAACCGCGGGTGTGAATGCAACATAAATGCGGTATGAATGCGGTCAGAATGCGGCATGAACGTGGTGAAGTGCGGTGAAGTGCGTGGCATTCGGAAAAAAATCCCCGAAAAAATTCGGAGATGTTGGAGAATAAAAGGGGCCGCGGCTGTAGATGCCCGGCAGCAAGGGGAACCAACTCCGAGTAGAGTTCCCTACACTGGGGCCTCTCGCTGTCATTAGCTGGTAGTACCCGCCTCCAGATAGTATCAGGCCAGACACAAATGCGCAGTAGTGCATTGTCTGGAGCACGAGAGAGTACAGCCCCTTCCTTGGCACGGAAAAATACCGGGGACATGTCCTCCAACCTACTAAGATTGGGGACTGCATTAAATAGCAAAGGCTCGGCAAGGAAATCGCCCACCACCACCCTTCCTTTCCTGGCTGCAGAGACCAGACTCCAGGCCTGTAGTAGGTCCCAGTAAAATGCCGGCAGCATAAAGCGATTTCTACCTAACCCCTTGGGCTTGATCATAAAGAGTTGCTGGTCATACCTCATATTGTGCAGCTGGCGGAACAAACTGGATGCCAGATGGCACCACTGCAGATGTGGATCTGCGTAAAGGTATCTCTGATGTGTGTGTTGGGTGCGGATAGCACCCTCTTCCAGCAGGAGGCACGCAACACCTGCAGAGACCCATGCTTCCCCATCCAGAGGAAGTCCAGCAACTTGCTGGACTTCCTCTGGAGCTTGCTGATGAATTCAGGGGTCGGTGCCACAGCTGACTGGCCACCAGCTAGTGTATCACCAGAGCCCTCCCCCTAGGGGAAAACATTTTTACCAGATTTGCACATGACCCCAGATGAGTGATGACTTGTTCCTTAAGCTATCGCCTGTTGTCAGGGGCCGAGTTCTCTGCAGTGGACAGGTAGTTTCCCAGATACTTGAGAGTATTGCTCCCCTACAAGATATTGTTGAATGTGGGGGGTATGGTGTCTACCTGTAAGGGACCCACCAAAAGGCTGGAGCAGTTGATATGAGCTAAAGAGGCTACTGTATAGACCTCTTGTCACTCTTGTGCCCACTCCTGATCAACTAGGTTCTGTGCCACGAGGAGCACATCATCAGCATAAGCTGAGAGGATTACCCTCATGTCAGACTTTTTCAGCACCAGCCTGGTGAGCCTCTTTCACAACAGAAAGAGGAAGAGCTTGATGGCCAGTGCCTACAGTTGCCCGGACAATGGGCATCCTTGACCAAACGCCAAACATACTGTCAGGGACCAATTAATCTTCGACAGACACTCTGCATGGGCATACAGCGTCTTGAGATGATCCACAAAGTGTGGACCAAAGCCGAATGCCTGCATGATGTAACGATGATCCACCCTGTCAATTGCCTTCTCCTGATCTAGGGACAGGAAGGCGAGTGACAGTCTTCTGCACATAGTTCAGTAGGTCCCGGACCCGAAAGATATTTTCATGAATTGTCCAGTCTGGGACAGTATAGGAATGATCGGGGAGAATCACCTCTGCCAGCATGGATTTGAGCCTCAGGGAGAGCGCTTTGGCAATGATCTTATAGTCCACATTGACCAGTGAAACCAGATGCCAGTTAAAGATGGAGATCCCTCAAGGTAACAACGTCCCACCACTGTTCTAACATGGAAAAGTCAACCCTATAGCCTCTCCAGGCCTTCCAAAACTACCAGACCGATGTCGTGAACCCCATGTCCTCCAATAACATGTTAAAGTGCCAAAAGGCAGCCGAGGGCACTTATGATATGAATGCGGATGATGCATGAGGTTGACATTAAGAGGGGGCACAGTTCTGCCCCATTATTGTCCAGAGCCTCGAGGGTGGAGGGTGCAGTTGAAATCACCCCTGACAACCATGCACTCATCTGCACTGACACTCTCCAGATAGAGTGACAGTCTGGAGAAGCAGTGCAATCTCTCTGGTCCATTGGCCACAACATACAGATGCAGCTACCATTATTTGAACATTTCACAAAGCCGTTTTCGTGTGCTCTGCTGTATTCCACTCGGAATTCATGCCACCAATCACACCAGGCACCCCAGTGTTTACCGCGGTTGATCTGTTTTAATTTTATGGTTTCGGATTTCTTTGGGTGTAATTCTTCACGTATCCGCCAGGTGGCAGAATGAATGAATTGTAATGTGTACAGTATTGTGCTACTGTGTCAATTTGCAGTCCCGACCTCGTTCCTTGAAGACGTTATCAAATGTAGGCGTTTCATAATAAAAACTTCTAAAACATTATGCTGTGAGCTTTTTTCTACATTCCTATCCTTGCACAATTGCTGACTCGACTGAACACCATGTGTACACCGTACACGTATAAAAAACCTGACTGTAGTTATGCATTTTTAATATTTTCTGCAATTAATGCTGCAACAGATAAGATGGCGACTGTAGCAGAAATATATGAATATTTAATTTCGAACTATGATTTTTACAAATTTTCACCTGATGTTCGTGGGTGAAAGCGTTCGATAAGGCAAACCTGAACTACCGATCAGTGTTTTTTGGCATTGCCCCTCCTGCCGGAGATAGAAGAGGGTATTGAGGTGTGGTCCCAGATTTTTACAGTATGTTTGATCATGGCAACTTCAAAAAGAGAAAGGTCGGGTTTAATCTATTTAAGATTCATCAATCCCAATCCAGAAAGGTGCCAGCGCCGGCAACAGCACCAGCACCAGCACCGGCACCGGCTTACAATAACGGTCCGACCGTCAGTGAAAACCTGGTGAATGGCAATCCTTGCTACCTGTCCCCACCAGAATACCTGCAAAATTTACAGCCTGAACCTGATTTCACGTACAGGTACTGATGGGACGGCCGTTATTTGAACATTTAACGTGGTGTGTAGATCGGAATACCCATGCGATGGCGCGCAATTTATTTGAATCGTGCCGACTTAAACACGCGGCTTGTTTATCATTTTGTCCGGGTCAGAAAAAGGCTTTTTAGCGTTGTCTGCAATACCATCGAAAAACTCAAGTGGGCGATCGCGAGTTGTTGTCATAAAAATCCAATAGCAATTCAATGTCTGTATTATACAAGTACACAGAGCAGCGTGTGTTCTGTACTGTGCAGTATACAGTAGAGGCAACGTTTATTCTAACATTTGCCGTAAACTAGCCGGGTTACATTCTGGGTATGTGCTGGGTATGTGCTTGGTATGTTCTGGGCTAGTTTGAGGCACGTTTAAGGCATTTCTGCATTGACTAACGACCCATAGGATTAACACAGCAGGGATCCCTGGCAGTCCAATTCAGTTTGAATGGGACTGCCATGGACCCCCGCTGTTAATCTGATAGGCCATTAATCAATGCAGAAATGCTGGGGCTAGTTTAAGGAAAGTTTAAGGCATGTATTCAGAATGTACCTGGGTGTTTCCGGGTTTTTTGGGGAATTGCCACTGGTTTTTGTTAGAATAAGAGTTGCCTCTACTGTACTGTACAGTACGCAGAGTAGCATGAAACGCATAGGCGTGTCACAGTATCCCATTTCTGCGCATTAAACATTATGTTGACCTTTTGAAAATATTTATTTGAACTGATAATCCATCAGACAGCGCTCTTGCCCTCGCACACACACACAAGGCTCAAGGATTTCAACTTCTTATCTACAGTACACCTCTCCCATACCATTCATATGTAATGGATGGCTTTCTGGCTTGAATCTTCCCGAGCGTGTCCTTTTAGTACATTCCTGCGCATGCGTATACTGTATGACTTCCCAGTAGAAGTTCAAGTCTGAAAAAAAAAGTTTTTTTTTTTGTTACAGTATTTATTTTTCTTATCTTGACATGGGCTTGCATAGCAATTAAGGATATAATGAGAATCAAACAGCACTGTTGCTTTTTAATTCCTCACTTGTCATGTACCTTCTTTCTGAGGTGGGGGGCATACTGTAGTACTGTGATTTTTATTTGGGGGTGTGGGGATTAAAACATTATGATGACCTGTTGAGAATATGTCTTTGAACTACAGTACAGGTAATCCTTCATACAGCTCGCAGCCCTCCCCCCTCCCCCCCCACAAACACAAGGTTCAAGGATTTCAAATTCTTATCAACACCTCTCACAAACCATTCATTTTCAAATGGTTGGCTTTGTGGTTTCTTTAATCTTCCCAAGCCTGCTCTCACAGTTCTCTGCCTGCATGTAATTCTCTTTGGTTGGGACCTGGGACCTTGTTGATTATTAATGCACATACGTGTATAACTTCCCATTCATTTGGAAGTTAGTTCAAGTTTTAAAAATATATACTGTACTGTAAATACAAATACAAACCAGCGCCTGCAGGGATTGATAATGTCCAATGAGTCCAAAGAGGGGAGAAAAAAAGTCCAGTAGGTCCAAATGAATGTGAAATCTCCAATCAATGGGTCTGTGAAATGTGGGCAGAAAAAGAAGAAATTATCATAGTGTATACTGTAAAACAAAGACTACATGAAACAATTAAAACATAAAACAGACAACATAAAAAAAATATAACACAGAAGCTGAAAAAGCCTGCTGCAGCGAAAGTCCTCTTCTTTGCGTAACATCTGTGCGTAACATCTATGCACCCTTGATGTCATCCGCTATGTTGTATAATGAGTACTTTATTATGCTATTTGATTCTTTATGTTTTTTGATACTGTATTTTTTTGTTGATTTATTTGTTCAAGATAGAGTTTTAGTTTGTCCTTGTCAGAAGCAGTTCTTTTAAACTCTATTGGACTGTGATTACAATTGGTCCAATCAGTGCCAAGAGAGGTGTATATAGTACTGCCTCACCTCCACCTAATTATCCCCTGAGGAAGTGACGTTATCACGAAACGCGTAGGGTCAAAGGTCACGGTGCCTTTGGAGAGAGCTGGTCCCGTGTAGCGTTCCTGACCACCCCTACAGGAAGTGACATCATTGCGAGAGAAGTCTCCTTCCACTCGGCTGTGTAGCTGTGCAGCTCCCTATCCCTGCGTTCATTCTGGGAATCCCCTGCATATCGGAGGGAGTCTGAGTCACCACCCTACACACCTAAGAGTATACAGAGAACTTTCTCTGCACCTGGCATCCGTTCCTGTTTGGTTTCACACGCTCGTTGTATCCGGTCCTGCTGTAAGTATGATTTTGTGTTTTAACCCCTTGATGACCCGCTGCAGCAGGCTCCTTTGTTTTAATAAATAGTTTTATTTTTCAGCTTCTGTGTTATATGGTTTCCATGTTGTCTGGTTTATGTTTTAATTGTTTCATGTAGTCTTTGTTTTAAAGTATACACTATGATAATTTCTTCTGTTTGTGCCCACATGTCACGGACCCATTGATTGGAGATTTCACATTCATTTAGACCTGCTGGACTTTTTTTTCCCCCTCTTTGGACTCATTGGACATTATCAATCCCTGCGGGCGCTGGTTTATATTTGTATTTTCTGTCTTCTTCGGTGTTGTTCACACCAGTCTTCCTGGCTGCCCTGGCATAATTTCACCTTCTGCATATTGTTGCATATTGTTTGTATAGCTTTGGTAGGGATTAGAGCTTCAAAGCACAGTCTTTCAGTGTTGATATACTGTACTGTATAACATTTTTTTTTTTTGGTTATCGCCATGGCTTGCATAGCAAGTATGGATATTATGAGATTCAAGTTTTACAAATGCAGTATATATTTTTGGGGGTTATCACCATGGGCTTGCATAGCAATTATGGATATTATGAGAATCAAACAGTACTGTTGCTTTTTAATTTCACACTAGTCATGTACGTTCTTTCTGAGGTGGGTGGCATACTGTAGTACTGTGATTTTTATTTGGGGGTGTGGGGATCAAAACATTATGGTAACCTGTTGAGAATATGTCTTTGAACTACAGTGCAGGTAATCCTTCATACAACTCACACCCCTTCCACCCCTCCCCCCCCCCGCACACACACACAAGGCTCAAGGATTTCAACTTCTTATCAACACCTCTGACAAACCATGCCACGCAAGTGCGATAAGCTAAGCCCTTCTAACTTGCCTTTTCTTCAACACAACACTCCCCCCCCCACTAGTAATAAGATTAACATGTTGTGTGAGATACAGGCCGAGCTAAGCAAACCCTTCTAAAACTGCTATTGTACTGTAACAAAACAAGTCAACTTGAAGTTCAAAGCTTATCAACAACACAACAACAGAGCCCTCCAACAGAGCCATTCACGTAAATGTACTGTTGCGTGATTATCATGAGCTGGGCAGAAGACATGTTGGATAATCCTTAATGCAGGAAAATAGTATTTTTCTATAGCATTTTATTGCATTATTAACAGAAATGATTGATTAAACAATAAAAATATAATAATTTTTATAAAACATTTTTTGTTTTTCTATATATTTTTTCCCAACCTAATGTGAAGTGCAATGCTTTGTTTGTTGAACTGTTCATATGAATTTTAGGTCTGCAAGAGGGGGTCGGTTTAAAAATAGATTTAATTTTTTAATGCATAATACAGTACAAAAATAAAGTACAGTAGCTCTTGTCTTTCTCTTTGTTATGGCATTGCGATATTGGGGGGAGATCGGGGAGAGAGGGGGCTACAGCTCTTAAAATACAGTATTTATAAAGATTTTTTTTTAAACAAATTTTTGGGGGGGGCAAAAACGAATTTCTATACAGTAACTACTGAGAGAGGGTGGGAGAGGGGGGTTTGTGTAAGATACAGGCTGGTTTGTACATGAACACCGTACTATTATCTTACATATCCCCCCCCTTCCTTTTTTCATTGCAGCAGTTCCGATAATGAAAAGAAACAATAAATGCAGACATGGTTAGTTTGAGGGCCATACAGTACTTACAGTGCTGTAAAGTACCTGTATCATACCTTCCTGTGCCTGAATAACTGAAATAAATGATTAAACAATAACAATACAGTATTTTAAAAAAAAATTAAACACACTTTTTTTTGGCAAAAACGAATTTCTTAACAGTAACTACTGAGAGAGGGTGGGAGAGTGGGGTTTGTGTAAGATACAGACTGGTTTGTACATGAACACCGTACTATTATCTTACACATCCCCCCACTCCCATTCCTTTTTTCACTGCGGCTGTTCTGAAAATGAAAAGAAACAATAAATGCAGACATGGTTATTTTTAGGGCCATACTTACTGTACCTGTATCATACTTACCTGTGCCTTATTACTTTCCCGAGGCCTGTCCATTACATTATATAACAATAGGCAACACTGTCGCAATATGATCGATATATTTATTACATCTGTCTACGGTGAGTATGTTGTTCCAGAAATGCAGTATCCCTTTCTCCAATTCCTCCTTTTTTGATGGTTTCCACACTTTTCTTATATAATCCTTCAACTCATGCCATACCATTTCGATGGGATTAAAATCTGGTGATCTGGAATACAGTAGGAGGGGAGAAAAAAGTTAATTACTTACTGTAAGGAGATATAAACTGTGTAAAACAATGAGAAATGGTTACCCAACTTACTCCGCTGGCGTCTTAACCCAGTTGATACCGCTGGCAAGAATGTGAGCTGTTGACGCGGTGTGTTTCAGATCATTGTCCTGGAAGAACCGGTGACCAGATGGGAAATCATTTCTAATGTATTCGACAACATGTGTAATTATGTGATCTTGGAAGAACGCTTTATTCCTGATTCCTGGAAACAAGAAAAGAAAAATGTACAGTAACATTAGGGTGCAAAATACTGTACGGTACAGCTGTCCAGTGCATGAGGCAAGGCCACAGGCACAGCATTTGTGCATTATTTTACCCTCAAAGATAATGATGCATCCTGGTCCTTGTCTAGAGATGGCACCCCACACATGCATCTTCACTGGGTGCTTGGGACACGGCTTCAGAGATTGGCGTCCTTTTTTGTAGAATGCAAAATGGGCAAATCTCTCAAGCGCTACAGTTGTCTCGTCAGTAAAGATGATATCCTGGAAAGTCTCGCCACTTTCGATCCCTGCCCATGCCTGGCCCACTCTTTTTATTTTGTTGGCTTCCCTTATCATAGGATACGCTCTGTAATGACAAGGAATAATGTTAGAGGTACTAAATACTGGAGATACAGTATGATGGTTCCCAGCACTCAAAAAATGAAAAAATAAGTCAAAGACATCTACTGTACATTATAGAAAACTAACAGTAATGTATTGAAACAATACAGTATACAGTATGGACAGTATTACATACAGTACAGTTGGCCAACCCTATTGTACAGTAGGCTAGGAGGGAGCCTAACATGAAAATAGAGGGCAAAACAAGAAATCACAAGTCTGGAGAGGGAGGGAGGTGGGGGGTATACAGTACTGTACAGTACTTACTTAACACGCCCATATTTCACTCCCAATTTCCGTCTCATCTGCCTGATGCTGGTCACAGATGCTTTAATTTTTTGAATTGCCTCTAGTGTATTCTTTACCCTTGTGGCACACGTCTCATCATTCTGTTTACTTATTTGGTCCACCAGAAGTGTTGTCGCCCTACAGTGTAAAGAAAAACAGAACAATTTGTTACAGTAGGCAAATAAAGCATCCCAATAGACTGCACTGCCACACACAGTCACTCCTACTGTACCACCAAATCACTGGCATAAAAGCTGGTGACATACAGTACTGTACTGTTGATGCTTTGTGGGTGTGGGTGTACAGTAAATGCAGGATTATTAGTTACCACAGGCATACAGAACACACAGGCAAACACAGGCATACAGAACAGTACAAGACGTTGTTAGAGTTACAGTATGGAGGACAAGAAGTACTACTGTACTGTAGTACAGTAGTAAAAACAGAGAGAGGTAGAACCCCAAGGAGAGCACTCTACCAATGTGTAGCCAAAATGTATCAGAACCTAGTAAGGTGGGTGAGTAATGAATTAATTAAAACCAGAAACTTTAATTGAGTCTTAACTCTAAATATAAAATAATATGGGGAACACTATAGGTCAAGTAATATACTAATGATAGCCAGTGTACAGTGAATTAATATTAAAAATGAGCAAATACCACTAACCTGTACAAGTAACCAGCTATACCTGTATACTGCTACAGTCAGCGTTGATATCGACATGCTGATTTATGCCATACGACATAGTACAAACTAGACACTTACCGTTACCTGTTTTGACCTATAACCATCCTTTGGATCTACTCTACACCACTAGTGTTATCGTGCGGCCATATCCCAGACTCTGGGTTTACAGTACAGAGTTTATTGTGGTCTGCTTTGCTCATTTTTAATATTAATTCACTGTACACTGGCTATCATTAGTATATTACTTGACCTATAGTGTTCCCCATATTATTTTATATTTAGAGTTAAGACTCAATTAAAGTTTCTGGTTTTAATTAATTCATTACTCACCCACCTTACTAGGTTCTGATACATTTTGGCTACACATTGGTAGAGTGCTCTCCTTGGGGTTCTACCTCTCTCTGTTTTTTCTATTTGACATTACCCCTGATAGTAGCACCTCCACATAGCCACATCCAGCAAGCAGTAGCGAGGGTATTCCTTCCCCCTCCACTTCCCCTTTTCCCCTCCTTGTGTTTGCTGTAGTACAGTAGTACTGTACTTACTCAGTAGTGACGGTCGGATTTCTTTTGATGTTTATGGCCTTCCCATGCGCATGATAACTAAGAGTGCTTTTTTACTAAAACGAAGCCCGAAGCAAATAACCAGCGTTGGATCTGTGAAATGCAGTGTCCATTCTGGTACATATCCTTTATTCTCAAGCTGAGATCTTTTGAAATCCTTTTCTTTGGCATCGCTGATGTTAGAAAAAAAATGCGAGCACACACAGAGCAATTCGATGTGTATTCGATGTGTATTGAATGTGCATTGAATAAACAAAATGGATGGTGTATTTATACTTTAATTTAATGTGCCTCAACGTCACTCGGCAGGATTAGTACACAGAACGCCCACTTTTAACACCTGCACCTCGTGTCCATACCCGCGAAAAATTTCAAATAAAAGGTGAGACAAATTGCATAGACTCTCCCACACTGATCTCTATCTGAACTTGCTCTTGTCCAGATACTGCATTGTGCATTCGTCCTTCTGTTTCCATGGATCGCCCCCGATTCTACGGACGCAGGAACCAGCTTCTGGCGTGCCGGCCAAGCGAAAGGCGGAAGTTGTTTCCAAGCAAAAACCTAAGTAAAAACCAAAGCAGAATAAAGAAAATTTTCCGAAGGCTCCAAAGGTTAAGACCCCTGGGCCTTATTTTGTGAAGAAGAAATTCAGCGCCCTTAGCCCAGTGCAATTCAAGTGGAGTCCCAATCCTCTCCTTGCACCCCCCCCCCCGCTCACCTGCTCCACAACCCATCATTGAGGCTGCTGCTCTCCTGTCAACCCCCTGCCGACCTACTCCACAACCCATCCTCGACGCTGCTGCTCTCCTGTCAACCCCCTGCTGACCTGCTCCACAACCCATCCTCGATGCTGCTGCTCTCCTGTCAACCCCCTGCCGACCTGCTCCACAACCCATCATTGAGGCTGCACTCCTGTAAACCCCCTGCCGACCTGCTCCACAACCCATCATTGAGGCTGTTCTCCTGCCAACCCCCTGGTCACCAGCTCCACCAAAAATCCTCGACGCTGTTCTCCTGGCCACCCCCTGGTCACCTCCTCACCACCCACCTACGCAGTTGTGTACAGCATGGATCAAAAGGTTGATCTTCTTTTGGAGACCATGTTGAGTATGGATATGCACATGGAGAAAATGGAAAGTAACATGGAGAAGATGGAAAGGAACATGGAGAAGATGAAAAGGAACATGGAGAAGATGGAAAGGAAAATTGTGGGGATGTATTCTTTCCTGCGAGTTCATGTCCCTGTCCCTGTACCAGTATGCCCGACGCAGGAGCAGGAGGGTGACCTGCATGATGTGACCTTCACGCTTCCCTCACCAAGCCCCCCACGCTCACCCCATCCATCACCAGATCGTCTGTACCAGTATGTCTTTGAGGACGAGATGACAACTCCGGTAAGGCCACGACAGGAGGAAAGCATCCTCCCAGACCGCCTACCCTCGCCTGCTGCCAGAAATACACCATCACCCAGGATTGCAACGCTGCCGGACATCATCTTGACAGACCTGACCCAGCACGCCCGGGAGAAATACAAGACTGGAAGTGCTGGTGCAGCCCATAAATTTGCCCTGTCATTATTTAAACACCTCGTCAGTTTTGAGATGTACAGCCGTTGGACCCACAATGTAAACTATGAAGGAAATAAAATAAAGAAGGCTCTGCCAGCAAATTTAAGAAAGACCATTTTGAATGAAGTGGAGTGTTATTTCCGTGTTACCCCAACAATTATGATAGCTGTGAGAGACACTATAAATGGCCTGTTGAGGCATACAACGGCTCGTGCTTGGAGTGACAACCCTCTTGCTAATGACTTTTCCCAAACTCTACTGTAGTACAAAAGTTAAACAAAAAAAACATGGATTTATGGTTTAATGCGTTTAATCATTTTCTTTTTTCTTTTTATTGTTTTGAAATATTGTTATCGTTTAATCATTTATTTCTGTTAATCAGGCACAAGTAAGTATGAATTCGTTTTTGCAAAACAAAAGTATTTATTTCAAAAGATGTTTTTAAAAAAATCTTTTGAAATAAATACTGTATTGTTATTGTTTAATCATTTATTTCTGTTAATCAGGCACAGGTAAGTATGATAGAGGCACTATACAGCACTGTAAGTACTGTATGGCACTCAAACTAACCATGTCTGCATTTATTGTTTCTTTTCATTTTCAGAACTGCCGCAATGAAAAAAGAAAGGGTGGGGGGGATGTGTAAGATAATAGTACATGTGTTCATGTACAAACCAGCCTGTATCTTACACAAGCCCCCCTCTCCCACCCTCTCTCAGTAGTTACTGTATAGAAATTCGTTTTTGCCCCCCCAAAAATTTGTTTTAAAAAAAAACTTTTGAAATACTGTATTTTCAGAGCTGTAGCCCCCTCTCTCCCCGATCTCCCCCCAATATCGCAATGCCATAATGAGTAGAACGACAAGACCTACTGTACTGTATTTTTGGACTGTATTATGCATTAAAAACTAAAATCTATTTTTTAAACCAACCCCCTCTTGCAGACCTGAAATTCTTATGAACCGTTCAAAAAAAAAAAGCATTGCACTTCACATTAGTTTGGGAAAAAATATATAGAAAAACAAAAAATGTTTTATAAACATTATTATATTTTTATTGTTTAATCAATCATTTCTGTTAATAATGCAATAAAATTCTATAGAAAAATACTATTTTCCTGCATTAAGGATTATCCAACATGTCTTCTGCCCAGCTCATGATAATTACGCAACAGTACATTTACGTGAATGGCTCTGTTGGAGGGCTCTGTTGTTGTGTTGTTGATAAGCTTTGAACTTCAAGTTGACTTGTTTTGTTACAGTACAATAGCAGTTTTAGAAGGGCTTGCTTAGCTAGGCCTATATCTCACACAACATGTTAATCTTATTACTAGTGGGGGGGAGTGTTGTGTTGAAGAAATGGCAAGTTAGAAGGGCTTAGCTTATCGCACTTGCGCATGCGTGGCATGGTGCATGGTTTGTCAGAGGTGTTGATAAGAACTTGAAATCCTTGAGCCTTGTGTGTGTGTGCGGAGGGGGCGGGGGTGCGAGCTGTGCGAGCTGTATGAAGTTCAAAACTGTAGTTCAAAGACATATTCTCAACAGGTCATCATAATGTTTTGATCCCAACACCCCCAAATAAAAATCACAGTACTACAGTATGCCACCCACCTCAGAAAGAACGTACATGACTAGTGTGGAATTAAAAAGCAACAGTACTGTTTGAATCTCATAATATCCATAATTGCTATGCAAGCCCATGGCGATAACCCCCAAAAATATATATTTGTAAAACTCGAATTTAAAAAAAAATGTATTTTTTGACCGACCCCCTATTGCAGACCTGAAATTCTTATTAACAGTTCAACAAAGCATTGCACTTCACATACTGTAATGTAATACAAGGGCATTTCTCTTACCTGTTATTAAAAAAAATGGCAAAATGAGACATACAGCACAGTACAGTACACGCATGCGCATACCAGTAAAAGAAAAACAGTAGTACAGTTGCAAAAGTTGAAAGCATTGAATAATAAATAATACATACTGTATAGAATGAAAGATATACATTTTTATTTTTGGTGTTTATAAGAAAAGTTGTGTAGATGACAGTACTGTTGTGCAAAAAGTGGTGTGAGATAAAGGCGCTAACCACCCTATCAGTGCTAACTCCATCTATTAAATTGTAACTTATAGTGATAAAAAAACGTGAAATGAAGTGCATATAACAATCACTTGCAAGTGCAAATACACAAATGTTTAGTGTTAACCCCCTGCTTCTACCCTCTGGTGGTGTTGTCTTCACTCTTCCCCAAATAGTAGAACTGGTTGTCTCACGATCCAGGGGGAGCATAGGGGAAAAAACACAAGAAAAAACTCTAAGTGTAGAGGAACAACACAAGTGGAATTAGTTCCCTAGTGAATCTTGGCTCCTATGCCTTATCTACTCACAGGAAAAATTGGCTCTGACTCTTCAGCCCCACCCTCTCCCTATATTTTTAAGCTGCAGCATCACGTACTTCGATGGCCAATCAAATCATTCTTCAAAGTGCACTCAACAGAGAAACATCCCCTCAACTTGCATACAGTTTGTACAGTATTGTCCCCCCAACTCGCATACAGTATTGTATTGATGCACTGTAAAGTACGTACAGTATTGTTTAAAAAATAATTTTGTTTTGACACATGTAAGCTTAACTGCAGCTCTACACTTACAGTAATACTGTCATTTACTGTACAGTACAGTATAGTGTAATACAGTGTAGTACATTACTGTACTGTATATTTACCTTCATTATAAACTTTGCCAAACGGGAGGTGATGACTCACTGTGACTCCTCAAGTCTGCATTATAGTTGACAGGTGACAGCTGACCTGGTACACTTGTAGTTGACAGCTGATGAAGCGGGAAATCATTTGGTACTGGTAAATGCAAGCTTGCTGGTACCTGTATGCGAAATCATGCTCAGGCTGGAAATTTTCCAGGTATTCAGGCGGGGACAGGTACTGTACAGAGGATTGCCTTTCACCAGGTTATCACTGACGGTCAGACCGGCTGGTGCTGGTGCTGTTTCCCGCACATTGCTGGATCGGGATTGACGATTCTTATATGGGTTAAAACCGACCTTTCTTCTTTTGAAATTGCCATGATCAAACATACTGTGAAATTCTGGCATGACACCCGAATACCCGCAAATCTCTCTGGCAGGAGGGGCAATGCGAAAAAAACACTGATCGTTACTTAAGGTTTTTCTTATCGCACGTTTCCACCCATGAACTTGTAAAAATCGTAGTTCGAAATTAAATATTCATATATTTCAGATTCAGAGGCTTATGCAGAGAGGAACGTTATTTAATGTGAAAACGGCAGGAAAATAGCCACAGAATTGACGTTACTTATGAGCGTATGCAGAAAACGGCTTTACCTTCTTTTTGCAGATGGTAGCAAAATTGCCAAGTATTTCTGGCGACCTGGAACACGCCATAGCGCGTTCCAGCGCTTCGATGCTACTGGCATACCACCCTATCTGAACATGGTGAATTTACCGTTCTCGCCACATGTTTGGCTAATTTTAAAGTAAACAAACCTGCTGTGGCGGATTTTGTGAATCTCGCCATGTTCTCTGCAGGAGAATGAAGATAGAGATAGAACCCAAATGTAGCACTCAAGTTCAAGATCTGGATGTATAGTGAATGATTTAAAACAAACTTTATTATATCACAAGAAATAAAACAATGGGTGTTAAAAAACTGACGACCTGAAGGAGTGACCTTCAATACTAGAACCATATAGGTTTTAGGGTCTAGGAGTGTACGTATATTCTGTAAAATACAGATAGCACAATTGGCTGGAAATCCAGATAAGGATTTGTCCAGTCTATATTCACTGGCTCTGAGGTAAGTACTAATAACCGCAATCGCCTAGAGCAAACAAGGTATAGCTAGATATTTAATGTGTGATCAGGAACTGTCAGGTAAGTGGCTGCCGGACACTCACAAGAATTATAAGGTAAGTGAGGAGTTAAATCTCCAATCAATGATATCGGTAACCTTATTTTAGGGTGCAGTGCTTGGTCTCGTTGACCTGTGGTGCCCTGCTATAGTGTAGAGTGATGGTACACATCTGACCTCTAGTAACCCCAGTGGTGGTATACATAGATTGGATGCACTATGTGCAGATATTACAGGGGAGAGGACAGTAACACATATAGATATCAGTAGTGCCCATAAAGACAGTTTATTAGTCAGGATATAGGAGCTAATACACAGTAAAAATCAGAGGCGATACTCGGTGATAGTGAGCTCTCAGCTGCTTAGTAAATTGTGAACTGTAAATGTTGTGCCCTGAAGGCAGGTATAAATGTGTACAGTGACTAATACCTCCTTAGACCAGGGATGAATAACAACGATTAACAGATGTAAGCAGTCTGAGTGCTTAATGGAACTAACTGGCCCTTTAAGCTGCTGTCAGGGAGTCCCTGAGTGGTAATAGTACCCACTGCAGCTTGCTGAACAGCCAGGGACCTAATTAGTATATAGTGCCTCAACCATTGGTGGAATAACAGATGCCAGTGTTAGAGTGGACTATAGGAGGCTCAGAGTGTCCATCGGGGCACTATGTGAGCCTGTGTAGCCACACGAGCAGGGAACCGCAGCACCTCGCAGTCAGAGACTGTGACTGCGGTGAAAATCAGACCCCTGCGCGTGCACGTGGAAAACGGAGCTGCCGACGCGCGCGTTTCGCGAGAAGCTTTGTCAAGGCATGAAGTGTAAGTAATCCTAAGTGTACCCTGCTGTTAGGCAGGTATTTATAGGTCCTTGCAGGTTGATGACGTCACGAGTGACCCCTGGTGTGCTAGGACATGCGGGAAGCTGCGCTGTCAGCGCAGTGAGTACAACCAGATGTAAGACTGCATGTATTTACACAATAAAGAT
The DNA here is from genome assembly GCF_040206685.1 of Ascaphus truei. Classification (NCBI taxonomy): domain Eukaryota; kingdom Metazoa; phylum Chordata; class Amphibia; order Anura; family Ascaphidae; genus Ascaphus; species Ascaphus truei. The sequence goes on along the minus strand of NC_134485.1, from coordinate 123,516,405 downwards.
AAAGTTGTCTGAGTAACTGTTGTCTGTGTTATGATTCCTAGTTAGTCAGATCCTACATACTTAAAGTATCAAGCCTTAGTGTGCTTCAGGGGTAAATAGTGGCAGATACAGTAAAAGTGAGTTTACAGTAGATGGTGGTCCAGAGAAACCACAAATAGTCAGATTTACCACTTAATAGTGGATTTAGTCAGGGTCTCTAGATACCCTAATCACAAAAATGGCAAGGTGGCAACCGGTGAGAGTAGGGATGGAGGGGGGGGGGGTAGGTTTTTCTGCATAATGAAGGAGGTGTCATATAAGTACTGACGACTGTGTGGTTACAGAAAAGGGGTAAACAAATAGCCCTCGTTAAGGCCATGAGGTGACATTGTGCCCAACGTATATATCCATTTGGACTCCCGCTGTAAGAGAGCTCTGTCCCAGTCCCCTTTCCTAGGTCCCCTTATTAGGTGATCAATGCCACAGAAAGTGATGCTTTTTGATCTCCACTGTGGAACAGGTTAACGTGTCTGGATATAGGTTTGTCTGCGTTGTTCCTTATGGTACCGATATGTTCTAGTACTCTCTGTTTCAGACACCTTTTTGTTTTTCCTACATACATCTTTCCACATTTACAGATGCCTTGATATATTACACCCATGCTGAGACAGTTAATAAAACCGCGTATTTGGTATGTTCTAGTGCTGTCCCAGTTCTGGAATTGTTTTGTTGTTCTCATGTGCTGGCATGCCTTACACCTTTGACAGGTGTAGGACCCTGAGGGTTTAGGTGGAAGCCAGGTTCTGGGTGTCTCTTCTTTGAAATGGCTCTGAACCAATAGATCACGTAGGTTTCTGGCACGTCTACTTGTCATGCACGGGTAGTCCTTAATAACCCCTTTGAGAAGTTCATCAGCTGTTAAGATGTGCCAGTGTTTCTGGAGAATGTTACGAGCTTGAGGCCATTCCCTATTGAACATGCTTATGAACCTTATCACTTTCTCTTGTGGGTTGACACCTTTATCCATCATAAGTGTTCTTCGGTTGGTGTGTTTGGCTCGTTTATATGCCTTTTTGATACTGCGTTTGCTATAGCCCCTATTTTCAAAACGCAGACTCATGTTAAGGGATTGGGCCTCAAACTCCTGATCCGTGCTGCAGTTACGTCTGAGCCTTAGAAACTGGCCAGTGGGTATGCCGTTGACCTGAGCTTTAGGGTGATGACTGCTAGCCTCTAAGATGTTATTAGTGGCAGTGGCTTTCCTGAAGATAGTGGTATGTAGGATGCCCTCAGTGCCTCTAGATATCCTTAGGTCAAGAAAGCACATGGTGTCTCTGTTGTATTCCATAGTCAGATGGAGGTTAAGTTGATTAGTGTTGAGTTTCTGAATAAACTCTTTGAGAGCTACCTCTGGGCCACGCCACAAGACAAGCACATCGTCGATGTAGCGCACCCAGAGGTCAATGTGCTCTGTATATACCTCCATCTCCTCAATGAAAACTACCTGGGATTCCCACCATCCCAGGTAGAGGTTGGCATATGTAGGGGCGCATTTAGTACCCATGGCTGTGCCCCTTAACTGATGGTAAAGTTTTTTATCAAAGAGGAAGTAGTTCCTGGTAAGTACGAATTTGAGGATGTCTAAGGTGAAGGTGTTATGTTTCGTATGCCACCTACCTCTGGTTTTCAAAAAATGAGACACTGCTTTGAGTCCATACTCATGGTCTATACTGGTGTACAGTCCCTCTACGTCTAAGCTGACAAGTAGGGTATCACTGCTGATGCATATATTGTCCAGCCTTTTGAGAGCATCTTTGGTGTCCTTGAGGTAGGATGGTAGGGTTAGCACAAAGGGTTTCAGTATTTTATCTACATAGGAACTGGCCCGTTCTGTCAGGTTGCCCACCCCTGACACAATTGGTCTCCCTGGCGGGGGGACCTTGTTCTTGTGCAGTTTAGGCAGGCTGTAGAATGTAGCTATTTTAGGATATTTCACCCAGATGTAGTCAAATTCATTTTGGCTGATGACTTTGTCTTCCATGCCCTTTTGAAGAATACTGCCTAGTTCCTTATTGTAGTTAGTGGTTGGGTCCTCCCCCAGTATCTCGTAACAACTCTTGTCTGATAGGAGTCTGAGATTTTCCTTTTTATAGCCTGTGCTCCGTTGGATCACCAGATTCCCCCCTTTGTCTGAAGGCTTAATGACTATGTCACCGTTCAGGCTTAGATCTTTCAATGCTTTCCTTTCTTGGGTTGTAAGGTTGTCTGGTAGTCGGCCTGGGGTCAGATGTTCAAGGTCTCTAGTGACCAAGTTGATGAACACTTCAATGTTAGCGAAATTTTCGCTGAAAGGTATGAACTTAGAGTTGGGTCTTAGATCAGTGTAAGGGCCTTCCCCTGGTGTCCTATTGCTTTCTTCCAATAGTGCCTCAAGGTTGTTATAAACCTCTAGATCCTGAGTGTCTAGTGGTGTAATATCAAGGGAATTGGCTATCCTGATTTCTCTCATACGGAAGAATTTGTGTAATTTCAATTTCCTCCCGAATAGGTTAATATCTTTGACCCACTCGAATAGGTCCATACTGGCTGTCGGTGAATAAGACAGACCTTTACTGAGCAGTTGAAGATGGTTTTCATTCAAGATCATATCTGATAGGTTCACAACTTGTAACTTATCCCCTAGTATCTCGGGGGTTTGCCCCTTTTCCTGGGGTATTGTTGTCCCCTGGCCTGACTTCTCAACACCCATACCTTTCCCTCGTCTTGTTTTCCTTTTCCTTTTAGGCCCGATGCCAGTCTGTTTTGTTCTAAAAAAGGAACCTGGGAGGGAGTGTGTGAGGTGGTCGCTATTTGGTTAGCCATGCCCTCTGCAAGGAGTATGTTAGCTCTGTCATCCTCGCTGTCTGATTTCTCCCATTCAGTGGATGAGGCCTGTTCTGGTGTACCGGTCCTAGGTTTCTTTTTAGTAAGTTTATATCGAAATATCTTGTTTTCTTGGAAATCTTTTTTGTCTCTTGTGTATTTAATACGTTTGCGTTCTTTTAACTCTTTGGCAAATTTATCAATGTTAGTCCCTAGTTTGCCTTCAAGTTCTGTAAATTTAGGACTTGATCTCCATGTGTCGACTTCTGAAAGTTTCAGTTCAAGTACGCTCTCTATGTTTTTGAGTTTATCTCTATGGTATTCTAGTAATAAGTTCATCAACATAATAGAGCATTGCTTTAGAACCAGATCCCACGACCTAATGAAATCCTCATCCACTATATTATGGGCTGGGGCAACGTTGGCTCGTAACATTCTGGGGATAAGTTCAGCTGACAAATAATTTTCAAACCCAAATATTTCCCACCATGCTCTTATGCGGTTTCTATAGATTTCATCAAGTTCTGTAAAGAATTTGGAAATGTTGGGTTGTGTAGAGGTGTCTTCCCCCTCAAATTCGCTGGAGAAAACATCTTCTGCCTCTTTTTGCCAAGTTTGAAAATCAGGTAACCCAGACAGGAATCCTGACATGATGTTCTAAGTGTAGGGCGAGCTAGGGACAGAATAAGGTAAAGACCACCTTGGGTGAGAAACTGTCAAAAAGTAGGGGAGCCCCTGCTGCTGCCTCATGTAAGTAATGAATGAACGGTGCTTTGGGTATGCATACAATGGAGAATGAAGATAGAGATAGAACCCAAATGTAGCACTCAAGTTCAAGATCTGGATGTATAGTGAATGATTTAAAACAAACTTTATTATATCACAAGAAATAAAACAATGGGTGTTAAAAAACTGACGACCTGAAGGAGTGACCTTCAATACTAGAACCATATAGGTTTTAGGGTCTAGGAGTGTACGTATATTCTGTAAAATACAGATAGCACAATTGGCTGGAAATCCAGATAAGGATTTGTCCAGTCTATATTCACTGGCTCTGAGGTAAGTACTAATAACCGCAATCGCCTAGAGCAAACAAGGTATAGCTAGATATTTAATGTGTGCTCAGGAACTGTCAGGTAAGTGGCTGCCGGACACTCACAAGAATTATAAGGTAAGTGAGGAGTTAAATCTCCAATCAATGATATCGGTAACCTTATTTTAGGGTGCAGTGCTTGGTCTCGTTGACCTGTGGTGCCCTGCTATAGTGTAGAGTGATGGTACACATCTGACCTCTAGTAACCCCAGTGGTGGTATACATAGATTGGATGCACTATGTGCAGATATTACAGGGGAGAGGACAGTAACACATATAGATATCAGTAGTGCCCATAAAGACAGTTTATTAGTCAGGATATAGGAGCTAATACACAGTAAAAATCAGAGGCGATACTCGGTGATAGTGAGCTCTCAGCTGCTTAGTAAATTGTGAACTGTAAATGTTGTGCCCTGAAGGCAGGTATAAATGTGTACAGTGACTAATACCTCCTTAGACCAGGGATGAATAACAACGATTAACAGATGTAAGCAGTCTGAGTGCTTAATGGAACTAACTGGCCCTTTAAGCTGCTGTCAGGGAGTCCCTGAGTGGTAATAGTACCCACTGCAGCTTGCTGAACAGCCAGGGACCTAATTAGTATATAGTGCCTCAACCATTGGTGGAATAACAGATGCCAGTGTTAGAGTGGACTATAGGAGGCTCAGAGTGTCCATCGGGGCACTATGTGAGCCTGTGTAGCCACACGAGCAGGGAACCGCAGCACCTCGCAGTCAGAGACTGTGACTGCGGTGAAAATCAGACCCCTGCGCGTGCACGTGGAAAACGGAGCTGCCGACGCGCGCGTTTCGCGAGAAGCTTTGTCAAGGCATGAAGTGTAAGTAATCCTAAGTGTACCCTGCTGTTAGGCAGGTATTTATAGGTCCTTGCAGGTTGATGACGTCACGAGTGACCCCTGGTGTGCTAGGACATGCGGGAAGCTGCGCTGTCAGCGCAGTGAGTACAACCAGATGTAAGACTGCATGTATTTACACAATAAAGATAAAGTTGTCTGAGTAACTGTTGTCTGTGTTATGATTCCTAGTTAGTCAGATCCTACATACTTAAAGTATAAAGCCTTAGTGTGCTTCAGGGGTAAATAGTGGCAGATACAGTAAAAGTGAGTTTACAGTAGATGGTGGTCCAGAGAAACCACAAATAGTCAGATTTACCACTTAATAGTGAATTTAGTCAGGGTCTCTAGATACCCTAATCACAAAAATGGCAAGGTGGCAACCGGTGAGAGTAGGGATGGAGGGGGGGGGTGGGTTTTTCTGCATAATGAAGGAGGTGTCATATAAGTACTGACGACTGTGTGGTTACAGAAAAGGGGTAAACAAATAGCCCTCGTTAAGGCCATGAGGTGACATTGTGCCCAACGTATATATCCATTTGGACTCCCGCTGTAAGAGAGCTCTGTCCCAGTCCCCTTTCCTAGGTCCCCTTATTAGGTGATCAATGCCACAGAAAGTGATGGCTTTTTGATCTCCACTGTGGAACAGGTTAACGTGTCTGGATATAGGTTTGTCTGCGTTGTTCCTTATGGTACAGATATGTTCTAGTACTCTCTGTTTCAGACACCTTTTTGTTTTTCCTACATACATCTACAAAAACCTACTTTTTGACATGTTCTCTGCAGGACAAGCTTCTCTGGTGCGTATTTTCACCAAAAGATGGCGCTATTTCCCTTCTCTATCCTCTCTGCATAAGCCCACAGTCGCCAGTTTTATCTGCTGCAGCATTTATTGCCAAATTTATTAAAAATGCATAATTACAGTCAGGTTTTTTATATGCCTGTGGTGTAGCCATAATGTCCACTCAGCTCAGCAATTGTGCGGGGAAAGAAAAAGGCACACATTGAGTATTTAAATCTTTTTATTAAGAACGCCTAATTTGATAAAGTCTTCGGAAAAATCAAGGTCAATTCACAATGGGCCACTGTAAGTATGTACCAGTATAGACATGGGTGCTATCTGTTTTAAACACCTGCACCCTTACATTGTAGCAAAATACTGTATACTGTAGCACTGTAGCACTGTACCATGCACATTACAATTCAATACAATTCATTAAATGCATTCATTTCTGCCACCTGGCGGATACGCAAAGAATAGCAACCAAATTATAATTCATTAACCTCTGCCACATGGCGGATATGCGAAGAATTGCATCCAAAGAAACAATAAACCATTAAATTAAACAGATCAACCACGTGTGGCTGCCCGGTGCCGGATTGCGTGAACACGGCATGAATAGTGGTCAAAACGTGGAAATACCGAATGGAATACAGCGGTCAACACGAAAACTGATTCGAGATCCGTTCGAATAACGGCCGCCCCATCAGTACCAGCAAGCTTGCGTGTACCAAAAAGATTTCCACATTCATCAGCTGTCAACTTCAGGTGTAGCAGGCCAGCTGTCACCTGTCAACTATAATGCAGACTAAAGGAGTGACAGTGGCTCATCTCCCCCCATTTGGCAAAGTTTATAATGAAGGTAAATATAAAGTACTACAGTATACTGTATTACACTATACAGTACAGTATTAAATTTAAAGCTGGAGTTCAAGCTGCCGTGTTTAAAAAAAATATTCTTCTTTTTTTTAATATGTGCATCAATACAATATGCACACAGACAAGTGAATAGTAACAGTACAGTAAGCTGCAGATTGGTCCGTTCTCCTGTAATCAATTGCTTTGCTCTGGGTTATTTAATTTAATTACATTCTTGCACAATTCTTGCACAGCATTATTGAAAATGTAGTCCTGCAATATGATTGACTGAGCAGTTACTACAGTAGATACAATTGGTGGACAGCTAGGGAGAGGGCAGAAGTTTGTTCTCATCGTACAGACACACATGTAGGATATTGCTTGAACTGCTGCTTTAATTCTCAATTACGCGACTTGACGCATGCGCAATACCGGATATAGTAGCATCATTTTTTTTCCCCAGAAAAGAATCTTTGACATCAAGCGGCAAAAGATAAGGAGGAATTTCGATGGAACTCTACTGTAATATCACTTTTTGGAAATGTTGCTTGCACATTGTGAATCTGATTTAAAAATCCAAGAAGGCAAAAAAATGTAAGTGATAGTGTAATTTTTATTGATTAGGAAAGAATAATTGTGAGCTTTATACAAAACCTTATACAGTATGATGCTATGTTTTCATATTCAATACTTTTTTACATTGTACAGTAATCATCACTACGGTTTGACGTTGCATTTTGCAGTATAATTACAGTAGACTTGCATGTGTAATTAATTCTGCTAAGAAACCCCAAAAATAAAAATGTATATCTTTTTTTCTATATGTATTATTAATTATTCAATTCTTTCAACTTTTGCTAGGCTTGCTCTTCTTTCCATACTGTTTTTATTTTATGCACATGCGTATATGTCTAATTGGAACCTTGTTGAAACGCATATGTGTGTCATCACATTATGCGCATGCGTGTATGTCTCATTGGAACCTTGTTGAAACACATATGCGTGTCTCACATTTAGGTGCATGTGTGTATGTCTTTGAACTACAGGTATAATCCTGCACACCCGGATGAGTGTGATACTGTAAACCCTTCTTTGGATTTCACGAGAATGACTCCACATTCAATGTGAATTTAAAGTTTGGGGGGGGGGGAAAGAGACAGCCCTTTTTTTTCTCTCGATACATGGGCCTATTGAAGGACTGATTTTAATAAACCATTATGTGAAGCATGTTCTTGATACTTTATCCGTATACTGTACTGTATGAGGTGGCATGCTGTAATTTTTATTTGAGGGTGGTGGAGGTTCAAATGATTTTGATGAATTGTTCAAAAGATATCTTTGAACTAATAATCCTGCACACACACGGACAGGTAAAGCTATAGTAGTAGCACCTCCCCCACCCCCCTCACAAAGCCTAACAAAAAAAAGTGAATTCAACAGATTATCGACAACTCCCCCAGAGCCTTTCATTATGTTTCAGGCTTTGTTGAACTGAGATAAGCCCTTCATGGGTATTTGGCGAGAATGACTCCACATTCAAAGTGAATTTCAAGTCTGAAAAAAAAAAGAGACATCCCCTTTTTTTGACACATGGGCCTATTGAAGGACTGATTTTAATAAACCATTATGTGAAGCATGTTTTTGAAAATTTACCTATACACTGTACTGCATGAGGTGGCATACTGTGATTTTTATTTGGGGATGGGGGAGTTCAAATGATTCTGATGAATTTAAGAAGGAACAATTTTATTTGTACAGGATTACCAAGGAAAAATGAATAATACATAAATACAGTAGGTCACCTCTTCTTCAAAATGTACAATCTTGTCTTTATCTTCTTGGTGATGGCTGCATTGCATTCTATAGTTCTTTTGTCATTGAGAGAGGGGGGAATAGAGCAAATTACTGACTGTTAATGTACATTATGCACACAGTAAAATACATTTGCTCATTTACTCCCCCCACCCCCTTCCAGTAGTGCTGCAGCTCTGAAAAGAAAAACAAATTTCACCAAGATTAGTGCATTAAAGGCATTGAGTATTTCACAATATTGGACTATAACTACTGTCTAACTATATACAGTATAACTGTATAACTACAGTACACTGTATACTGTACAGTATATACTGTAACTCAATACTATATACAGTATAACTACAGTATAACTATAATGAGCTGTGTCTTACCTGCCAGTATTGGGGAGCATGGGGGAGAGGGGGTCCTGCACTTTATCTTCACCCAGCTCCAGACATGCACATGCAAAACATAAATAGAAATAAATGATTATACCAAGCATTAAAAGCATAAAAAAATGAAACAATTTAAAACAATCAACAGTTTTTTTGTTTTTTTTATTAGAAACATTTTTCTATAAATTTTGAACTACAGTACAGTACAATCAAACAGCAAAGTTGTCCAAAAATTGGCTGGCCTTCCAGGGATGAGCCCTTGTATGCCTCAAAAGGCCATTGATGGTGTATCTCACGGTTCTCATAACATGAGTGGTAATATGAAAATAACGCTGCACTTCTTCCAAATTATTTTCCTTAAATTTGCCGGCAGATCCTTCTTGCATTTATTTTATTCATAATTTACATTGTGGGTCCACTCACTGTACATCTCAAAACTGACATGGTGTTTAAAGATGAACAGTGCATATATCTGGGCTAGACCAGCACTTCTGATCTTGTATTTCTCCTGGACGTGCTGGGTCAGTTTTCTCAAGATGATGTCTGGAAGCGTTACAATCCTGGGTGCTGGAGCGGGTGTGCTTCTGGCAGCGGGCGAGGGTAGGTGGTCTGGGAGGATGCTTTCCTCCTTTCGTGGACTTATCAGGGTTGTCATCTCTTGTCTTGGCCTTACCAGGGTCATCATCTCCTCCACCAGAAGGGCATGCATGTATTCTGCAGGTGGATGGGGTGAGCGTGGAGGGTCCTGTTGTGTGCTTGGTGTTAGAAGCGTGAAGGTCAAATCCAGGGTGGAATAAGGCGCCTCCAGGCCACCCTCCTGCTTCTGTGTCGGACATACAGGGGCAGGGACTCCAAGCAAAGAATAGATCCCTGCGATGTTCCTCTCCATCTTAACCAAACACCTATCCATATTTAACATGGTCTCCAAAAGAATATCCATCTTTGCACCGTTGAGTTGACAGGGATTTGGACACAACTTACACTGGCGACACACTTTATTCGAGCTTGGCTAGTCCCACGAATTCGGGTATACCCGGGTGTATTGAGGTTTGTGACTGTTTTCTGCCCGAGTGCATTGAGTTATTTTCCAAGCAGGGATTGAAGCATTTTATTCCCTCTGGCTGCAATACTGCACAGTATATATATATAAACTGCATTACAATTCATGAATTTATGCCATCTGGTAGACACGCGAAGCATTGCAGCCTATTAAATCCTAATCATTATCATTTAACAGATCAGCCGCCCATCAGCCAGGCATGAACCCAGGCTGGGAAGGCAAATGCAACGGGGCTTGTCAGAGGTCAGGAGCGGCGCATTCCAGGTATCTGCCAGGTACATACCGGGTATTTGCTCGAATAAAGTGTGTCGGTGCAGTAAGCCATTCAGCATGGGGGCGAACGAGCTTGATCTGGTGCGAGAAGTGCTATTGACATCTGCGTGGATGAGTGCTGAAGCAGGTGAGATGGGGGTTCCCAACAGAGCATCGTAGGGGATGGGTGCTGGAGCAGGTTATCTGGGGGTTATCAGCAGAGTATCATAGGGGATGGGTTCTAGAGCAGATGATCTGGTGGTTACCAGCAGAGCATCGGTGAACAAAGGGTCCTCCTCGGTGGGTGCCGTGTCAATTATTTTGGGCGTCCAAATTGTTTGATCTGAGTATATGTTAGTCATTTTCTTCTTCACATAATAAGGACCAGGGTTCTTTTGGAGTCATGGGACCGTTTTCTTTATTCTCCTTTAGCTTTGGCTTTGGCTTGGAAACAGGTTCCGCCTTTCGGTTTCTCATGGTCGGCACAGCAGAAGAAAGCAGGTTCCTGCATCCGTAGAATTGGGGTTGATCCATTGTTGCAGATGGAAGAATGCACAATGCAGTATCTGGACAAGAGCAAGTTCTGATTGAGATCAGCGTGTGGGAGGCTATGCAATTTGTGTCACCTTTTTACACTGTGTCCCTATTTGATTTTTTGAACACGAGCTGCAGGTGTTAAAAGTGGGCGTACTGTATACTTACTAAACCTGTCGAGCGAGGTCCATTACATTACAGTATAAATACACCATCACTTTTGTTGATTCAATGCACATTGAATATAAATCGAAAATTCATTCCTCTGTGCTTGATTTTTTTTCTAAAAGCAGCGATGCCGAAGAAAACGATTTCAAAGGATCTCAGCATGAGAATACAGGTTTATGTACAAGAAAGGACACGAAATTTTACAGATCCAATGCTGCATAGTTATTTCGGGCCTCGGTTTAGCAAAAAGTACAGTCAGTTATCATGCCCATGGTAAGGCAAAATATGTAAAGCGGAGTCCTACAGTCACAACACAGTAAGTATTTTTGTTTTCTTTACTGTATTTACTGTAATTACACTATTACTGGTAAAATGCATTAGTGTGTTTTACAGTACTTTTTTCCTAGCAATTATTTTAGAGAAAAAAACTTGTCCTCTATTACTCTAATAGCGTCTTGTGATGCGTGTTTTGAATATTTTATCAATTTTTACATTCTTAAATTCACTTACTTTTTATTTCGACTGTATACAGCAGAGACTGCGACTATTCTAACACAAACCAGTGGCAATTGCCAAAAAGACCCAGGTACATGCTGGATACATGCCTTAAACTTGCCTTAAACTAGACCCAGCATTTCTGCATTGATTAATGGCCCATCAGATTAACAGCGGGGGTCCCTGGCAGTCCCATTCAAACTGAATGGGACTGCCAGGGACCCCTGCTGTGTTAATCCTATGGGTCATTAGTCAATGCAGAAATGCCTTAAACTTGCCTTAAACTAGCCAGGTTACACCCAGCACATACCCAGAATGTAACCAGGCTAGTTTAAGGCAAGCTTTAGAATAGTCGTGGTCTTGTCTGTACATGTATGAGGTGGCATAGTCTAATTTTTTTTTTTGGGGGGGGGGTTATGCTATTGAAAACTTTCACCTTTTGCTAGGCTTTGTCTGCTTTGCATACTGTTTATGGAAATATCTCAGACACACACCCATGTTATTTACAGTATGTACTGCAGTGAACCTTTATAGTAAAACTGTTCAAATTATGTCTTTGAACTACAGTGTATTATCCTGCAGACTCGGACTGACAAAGTTGCACCTGCCCCCCTCACAAAGCATAGCCGAAGTACATTCAACTGATTAACGATACCTCCCCCAGATCGATACAGGACATTCACACATTCTCATTCTTTTTCAGGATGCATTGCATATGACAAACTATTGCCGGTTATTCAGGTAATACAAGATTAACTTGTAATTATTTTAGAGAAAATTCGGGGCCTACTGTAACAAATTGTTCTGTTTTCCTTTACAATGCTTCTGGTGGACCAAATCAGTGAAGATAATGATGCTGTACGCAGCAAGAGTCAAGACTGCTCTATAGAAAACTCACAATATAAGAGCATCTGAGACCAGTATCAGGCAGATGAGATGCAAATTGGGATAGAAATATGGACGTGTAAAGTAAGTGTCTTACTGTAACAAAGTACAGTACTGTACATTGCATATAGTACTAAATAAACTACAGTATACAGTAGTAATACTCTCCCGCGAATGCTTTATGGTACAGTATACAGTAGTAATACCATTCAGAATATTGCAATAGTACTGTATGCAGAGTGCTGTGCTGTAGATAGTACTGGACAGTAGGTAAAAGTGTGGTTTTACTGTACCTGTAAAATAATTCCTTGCCATTACAGAGCATATCCTATGATAAGGGATGCCAACAAGATCAGTGGCCAGACATTTCTCATCCTGCCCTAAGGGAGGAATAGTGAATTTCAGCTATTGCGGTATTGAACATATACCTTTCCATCCCAGGGGTGGACAGAATAAATTAAATAAACAAGAAATGTACTGGATATATACCTTGGGTACCCTACACCCTTTTGGTATCAACATCGAATAGGAACGCAAACATTTTTTGATGGGTTTAGTTCCCTATGGGGGGTACCCAAGGTATACCACTTGCAAACTGAGTCCGGCTGACCCCTAGCATGATGTTCGAATATATTTTGTATAAAGAATCATCTTTAGTAATAATCTATATATGTTAATGTTATTTGGGTTTTTCTTAAAATTAATACTATGTTTCCTTTGTAATTATTTATTTATTACATTTTGGATTTTTTTCACATATACTTTATCATTATCTCCATTATTGTTATATAGAATTCTCTTTCTCTTTTTAATTTTTTTATCAATATTATCTTCATCTAATTATTATTATTTTATTATTTTTTCTTGGTTTACATATCATTGTTGTAATTAGCTAGTTAGTTTCTATATTTTTCTAGACATTACGCATTGCTATCTTTGTTTCGTTTTTTTTTTATTTTTTAGTTTAGTTTATTTTTTTTCCAGTATAGTTTTGTCTGATTTTATGGTATTAATAATAAATAATATGTGTTTCATGTTTTCTGTTCACCATACAGAGGAGTACCTTACATGGGTATATCCGATCCAGAGTTTCAGTATCCTGGCTTCATATATGCTGTGATGAGATTCATTAACCAGCAGATGTGTTTTTACTGACTCACCTTCTGTGCTTTAACCAATCGGATTTTGGCTATACCTATTTAAGGATCACTTGTTGGTTAGCTTTTTTACTCTTTGATTATGTCCTTTCTCTAGACGAAATGCGTCAGAGTACTTCTGCTCTGTGGATGTCTATTTTTGATGAATAAATGTTTTTTTATTCCAATTAATTGCGCTTGGTTTCTTCAAAACTACGGAGGGCAGTGACCGCCATTGCAACAGCATTTTTTTCTATCTATACAAACCGGCGGGAGCACGCCGTTTCAGTGTTGTATCTGGCCATTCGTTTTACCATATCAGCATCACTCGGCAGACATCAGGAGGGAACTGTGAGTACTTGCCAGCTGGTTTTCAGTGTTTGGGACACAGGGTGTTAGTGAGGGTAGCAGTTGCGAGGCTCAGCGATTTACCGTGTGACACACTTATTGGCGTGTGCATCGGTATCTCGGTCTCACTCACTGCTTGTTAGCCCCCCACCCTGAGTGAGTCCATTCACACACCGAGTGTTAGAATCCTAATCGGGTTATGAAGCCCATATACACAGTCTCTGAATCCTATTGATGCAATAAGTATTATTCTACTTCCTCACTGCTATTGATGGAGCATCAGTATTTAAGGTATGTTCCTCGTTTTTTCTACTGTGCTGTAGTTAGTACTGGACAGTAGGTAAAAGTGTGGTTTTACTGTAACTGTAAAATTATTCCTTGTCATTGCAGAGCGAATCTTATGATAAGGGATGCCAGGTAGATCATGGAAAAAGGAAACACCCTTTAACTTGCACTCGGTGTCATAATTGATATGATTATTAGAATTAATACTTATTATTTTATTTCATTTGATTAAAAATAATTCCATAAACAAATTGATCGAGATCATAAAAATACAATGAATCAGCAATCTGTCCTTCTCCCCGTCGGACAATTTCCACGTGTTCGACTGGGTGAAGGACACTAACTTATTTGGGAGGAAACTCCTATTACATAAATTTTTCTAGAGGCGAGAGGTGCTTAAACTGAAATCAGAAGGCCTAATATATTTAGACCAATTACACATCGACAACATGAGAGATTTATCTGCTCTCCTAGAGGATTCCAGTAGGGTGGAAGGAGAGGGACCTTTCTCGGACCTTAAACCAAGGTCACACTTTACTCCACCACTTGCCACCAGCCCAAATGTCGAAATGTTTATCAGACTTGTCACTAGGGATTTAGAGAATTTGAGAACCTATAATAAGATAGATAATTTAACCTCAGCTGAACGTCAAGGCTTGAAAGAACTACAGTTAGACCTGACAATTACTGTGAAACCCTCTGATAAAGGGGGGAACACAGTAATTATGAATACCACTGACTATATCAGAATGTGCACACGTCTGCTAGCTGACAAAAAGTGTTATAACAAACTACAGCACAGTCCCACCACAAAGTTTAAACAGGAACTCAAATGTATTCTGGATCAAGGCCTTCTGGATAAGGTTTTATCAAAAAAAGAGTACCATCAGCTACTGTCACCCACCCCAGTTTTGTCAACTTTCTACTGCCTCCCAAAGATTCATAAGGGCACTATACCCCCACCCGGAAGACCCATAGTGTCGGGAATTCTTAACTTGACTGAACAGTGCAGTAAGTACGTAGATCAAGTACTTCGCCCTTTTGTGAATGACTTACCTTCATTCCTTAAAGACACTAAGGATGTCCTTAATCGATTGAATGATATTCATCTGGATGAGGATGTATTGTTGATTAGCCTCGATGTAGAGTCCCTATACACCTCAATAATCCATCAGGTGGGGTTAGACTCTATAGTCTATTTCCTCAGGACTAGGAGCAGCGAATTCATGAAACATAATCAATTAGTGCTAGATTTGTTAAAATTCATACTGACCCACAATTATTTCACCTTTAATGGTTCCATTTTCCATCAACTAAGAGGAACGGCCATGGGAACCACCTGTGCCCCCACATACGCCAATCTCTACCTTGGGTGGTGGGAGGCAGAGGTGGTTTTCAATGAAGTACATAAGATGTTTACCAACAACATCTTGATGTTGGTCCGCTACATTGATGACGTCCTGATCCTGTGGCAGGGTTCAGAGGCGTCTTTCAAGGATATTGTAAAAATCTTGAACGTTAATGAATTTAATCTGCACCTCACCTTTGAAATTGACAAACAGGAGATTCATTTTCTAGATCTCAAAATTTCAAGAGGTGAAGATAACAAAATATCAACAATGGTACACCGTAAAGCCACGGCGACTAACAGTCTGTTGCATTTTGAGAGTCACCACCCCAAACATCTGAAAGAGGGGATACCTGTTGGTCAGTTTCTAAGAATTCGCCGGAATTGCTCCACCCTTGAGGCATTCGAAATAGAGGCGAAAGATATGAAGGAGAGATTTAGGGTGAGGGGCTATAGTCACAGATCTATCACTAAAGCTTACAGACGAGCTAAATTTAGTGATAGGAGTACCCTTCTCATGGACAATAAGGTCCAGCCAGACAATCCCAATCTAATTAGATTTGTGGGAACTTTTAATAACCAGTGGCCGGAAATTAATACCATACTCAAGAGACATTGGCCAATCCTGACTGAAGACCCTGACCTTAGGGAAGTTCTGAGATCTACTCCAACACTAGTTAGCAGACGAGCCACTAATCTTAAAGATAAGCTCGTCCACAGCCACCTACGTCCTACCAATTCCAGTACATGGCTTGCCAACAGATCAATAGGCAATTTCAAATGTCGTGGCTGCAAAGCTTGCCCCTTCATATCACTTACTAACACCTTCCAAAACTGGAACGATACTAGATCCTTTAAAGTCAGGCAATTTATTAATTGCAGAACGAGAGGGGTCATATATCAAGTGGTATGTCAATGCTCCAAAAAATACGTTGGAAAAACTATCAGGGAGTTTCGCCAGCGTATTTTGGAACACCTAGGAGCCATCCGCAACCACCAAGATACCCCCCTGGCCAATCATATACACTCAGTACATCAGGGAGACACAACGAACCTTAGGTTCATGGGAATTGAGAGTGTTCCTGTGAATCCTAGAGGGGGAGACTGGAATCGCCTCATTTTACAAAAGGAGTCCAAATGGATCTATACCTTAGGGACCCTAACACCGGGTGGCATAAATGAGGGTTTCCTGTTCTCCCCCTACATATAAAGTACCAGCTTAACTTTATGGTGTCTGTTTTGACTTTACCCCCCCTGTTGAATACTGAGTTATCATCTGTTATCACTATTATAGCATCACCCTGTTATATGGCGGACCTTTAAGATATCTGTAAATGCCTGATTTTGATTTATGGTACAACAAGTACCTGCACCTTCCAAAAGCGACTGTAGTGTACCTTTAAATCCTTACGTTGGATTTCGCTGCAAACCGCGCTTTCCGATTGGTTTTAGAGCATCACAAATGTGTATAAAACCATACCCTGTACCCTACCACGTCACCACCTTTGAAAAAGCCTCCGCGAAACGTGCGTCAGGTGGTAGGCGGGACTAACGAAGCTGACGTCATGACGTCAAGACGCAGCTACGAGGTGGTGGTGAGTGGTGAGCGTGTCTGAACGCCGGGCTGAGCTGGCAAGGTAGTATACACACAATATAGTGTGATTATTGCAAAGTATACTTCCCTTTGAGCCACATCAGTATAACAATACTGTTCCTTGCTTACAGTGTCTCTATAGTGGCTTTAACACCCACAGCAGCTCATATTCCACCCTGTGTTTTTTGTATATTCTCGTGTGTTACATCACTTGTATATATTCTGTGCGGTCTATTAAGAGTTACTTAAGAGGCTATAACTTGATACGGGCTGTGACCCGTGCCTCAGGGCCAACTTAATCACACTTTGTGGGTCTATATTAATTATTATACTATATTAGATCGCATTCTGACACCATGAATTATACTTTTGGATCCTAAGCATATAATAACCTAGGTAGTCCAATCCTTGTGATGTACATCAGATGTCTCCCTTAATTTTGGTTACACCTGTTGCTTCCGGGTGAGCCTTTGGATAACGTCACTGCGACTCCGTCGGGTCTCGTGCATTCTGGCGGTGTAGAGTGACTGCGGGTGCGTGTGTCCGTGTCCATAAAAACTGGAATAACGCTAAATGGCGCACCTCCTACGCGTTTCGTAAAATACTTCGTCAAGGAAACTTGTATTTTACGAAACGCGTAGGAGGTGCGCCATTTAGCGTTGTTCCAGTTTTTATTGTTGACTCTCTCATAGTCACAGCGTTTAGTGTCCCCATATGGACACACGCACCCGCAGTCACTCATCACCGCCAGAACGCACGAGACCCGACGGAGTCGCAGTGACGTCATCCAAAGGCTCACCCGGAAGTCTGACACAAGGATCTCAACAGACCAGTGCCGGTGCGGTCACATCTGAGGATCGAACTAGATGTTCAAGACCGGATTGAGAGACCATTGCTAATAGCCTGGGAGATAAGGACATCATCCCTTAAAGTGGCCCAGAATTGACCGGAGTGGTGCAGAAGAGCGGGCGATGTGGTATCATGTCCCTAACATGTTATGCTTTTACCTATTTATCTTGATGTACATGCGATACTTACCTGCTGAAATATTTTCACATTATATTTAAATAATACACAATGAGGTTTTTGCGCTGTTTTTTCTTTTGTTTTTTTTATTAGTGCACTGGTTAGTGGACCCATTCCATGGTATCAACAGCAGCAGTCCTCAAGTTTAATTAATTGAGTAACAGGTTTATTTATACTTGTTTTTCACAATTGAATACCACTATTATCACAAAAGTAGATTAGCTATATAGATTATACACTTTGTATCACATTGTCAATATCACAATCACTATTTTGAGCGCGGTTCACCTTTATTTTATTTCAATGGATGGAAGGGAAGTAAACATAATTATGCCCCTTTACAAAACATTAGTAAAACCACACCTTGAATATGGAGTACAATTTTGGGCACTAATCTTAAGAAAATACATTATGGAACTAGAGAGGGTGCAGAGAAGAGCCACCAAATTAATAAAGGGGATGGACAATCTATCTTATGAGGAGAGGCAAACTAAATTAGATTTATTTACATTATAAAAGAGGCGTCTAAGAGGGATATGATAACTATATACAAATATATTCGGGGACAATACAAGGAGCATTCAAAAGAACTATTCATCCCACAGGCAGTACAAAGGACTCGGGCCATCCCTTAAGGCTGGAGGAAAGGAGATTTCACCAGCAACAAAGGAAAGGGTTCTTTACAGTAAGGGCAGTTAAAATGTGGAATTCATTACCCATGGAGACTGTGATGGCAGATACAATAGATTTGTTCAAAAAATGGTTGGACATCTTTATAGAAAGGAAAGGTATACAGGGATATACTGTACCAAATAATTAAACATGGGCAGGATGTTGATCCAGGGATTAATCCGATTGCCAATTATTGGAGTCAGGAAGGAATTTATTTTTCCCCTTAATGGGGTTTTTTGTTTGCCTTCCTCTGGATCAATAAGTAAGTATAGATATAGGATAAAGTATCTGTTGTCTAAATTTAGCATAGGTTGAACTTGATGGACATACGTCTTTTTTCAACCTTATCTGCTATGTAGCTATGTAACTATGTAAGATCAAAAGACTGGACCAGGCACGGGCATGGATTGAAAGTGGTGAGACTTTTCAGGATGTCATCTTTACTGACGAGACAAATGTAGCTTTTGAGAGATTTGCTAGTTTTGCACTCCACAAAAAAGGACGTCTATCTCTGAAGCCGTGTCCCAAGCACCCAGTGAAGATGCATGTGTCTGGTGCAATCTCTAGACATGGACCAGGATGCTTCATCATCTTTGATGGTAAAATAATGCACAAAGTCACATGCTGTGGCCTTATGCACTGTACAACTGTAGTGTACAGTATTTGGTACCCTAATGTTACATTTTTCTTTTCTTGTTCCAGGAATCATGGATAAAGTATTTTTTCAAGAGAAAATTGTCACCCGTATTGTTGAATACTTTAGGCATGATTTCCCATCTGGTCACTGTTTCTACCAGGACAATGACCCTAAACATACCGCTTTCTTTGACCATATTCTTGCGAGTGGTATCAACTGGGTTAAGACACCACCGGAGTAAGTTCTCCAGTGTACTGTACGGTAACTGTTTCTCATTGTTTTACACTGTTTATATCTCTTTAACTAGCAAGTTTCCAAAGCGTGGGAGACCGGTGCACAGCCAAAATAAGATCATGAGCTGGATGATATGTTCGTAGAAAAATGTATTGATAAAAAGGCATTATAGTAGAGTCCTGGCGGATCCTCTAACGCGTTTCACGCCTAAGCGCTTTGACAAAGCTGTGCACCGGTCTCCCACGCTTTAGAAACTTGCTGTCTGCTATCTACCAGGGAGCACGCCGGTTGCTGATTGCATGGCACTGGACATAGTCCCATCGGATGCATATTGCATGCTGCTTTTGCTAAGTCACTCACGGACTATTTACCTTTCCATCAGGACAGGAGGAACTCATCCCCATTTCCAGGATGACAAAACCGTAAGGGTATGTACAACGCTGATGGTGCTCATTGCTAAGCCAGTTGTTTACTTACTCTAGCAGCTTACAACCACATACGGGCTGTCCCTACATCATTCATTTCTTCCCCCCTCATGACAGGGATACAAGGGAGGATATAACTTGTGCCAAAGCCACATCTCAGCACCTTATTTTTGTGAGCACCGGAACAGGTGACTGGTTTACAGTTCACCATACAATTTCTTATCTCTTTAACTAATTCACCTTTTTTCCCCCCTCCAATTCCAGATCACCAGATTTGAATCTCATAGAATTGGTGTGGCATGCGATGAAGGATCATGTAAGAAAAGTTGTGAAACCATCCAAAAAGGATGAATTAGCAATAGGAATAATGAGTTTCTGGAACAACATACTCACGGTACAAAGATGCAATAACTATATTGATCATATTGCTAGCGTGTTGCCCGTTCTTTAACAGCGTAATAAGGGTGCTACCGTAATGTAGTAAGGTACTCTACTATAGTAAGGTAAGAACAGGTACAGTAAGTATGAAACAGGTAAGTATGGCACTCAAAATAACCATTTTAACCATTTGATGTCAGCCCTTCCAGTATTATATACAATACAGTATGTACACTGTACAGTAAATTTGTATTAGACATGTGTGTGCTGTCTAACCTACTGTACAGTAGTATAGTTGTAGTTATAGTTTATAGTTACAGTACAGTATATACAGTTTAGTATAAAAATACATAACAATACAGAGCGCAAACTGAAATCCTCACATACTGTATACAGAATATAAATAAGTGACTTAGTGCAGCTGGGAAAAAAATGGTTAGAAAGTAGTTATAGTCCAATATTGTGAAATACTCAATGCCTTTAATGCACTAATCCTGGTGATTTTTTTTTTCATTTCAGAGCTGCAGCACTACAGGAAGGGGGGGATGTGCAAACGTATTGTACTGTGTGCATAATGTACATTAACAGTCAGTAATTTGCCCTAATCCCCCCCTCTCAATGACAAAAGAACTACAGAATGCAATGCAGCTATTACAAAGAAGATAAAGACAAGATTGTAAATTTTGATAATGAGGCGACCTACTGTATTTATGTATTATTCATTTTTCCTTGATTATCCTGTACAAATAAAATAGTTCCTTCTTTAAATTCATCAGAATCATTTGAACTCCCCCACCCCAAATAAAAATCACAGTATGCCACCTCATACAGTACAGTATACAGATAAAGTATCAAAAACATGCTCCACATGAATGTGGAGTCTTCTCGCCAAATCCCCAAGAAGCGCTTATCTCAGTTCAACAAAATTCTTCAAAAGTTCAGGGGAGCGCCAGCATTCACGTCACCGTCATGAAAGAAAATAACAGAAACAGCATGGTGTAGTACAATTTCAACCCGAATGGATACTATATAAGTGAAAGATATTCCACTCACACTTTCCTCCTTTTCATTAAGGCAGTACAGAGATACTCCTCTCTCTGAATGGAGCAATGGATCAGAAACTCCACATGTATAAACCCCTTTGTTAATCATTTCTTTCCAGCCGTGGTTGGTATACCCAGGAAATAATGAAAAATACTAATTGCGTAGTATCTCAAATTGTATTACAATAACAATAAAAGCATATAGATGTGCACTCACATTCAGTACATATTGGCAGTTCGTGGTACGAAATCCCGACTGTTATTCCACCTATTCGCCGGTATACACACTGTAAGGCGCACTTCCGCGTCTCGGCTCACATCCACGTCACTTCCGGCTGAGTGAAGTTGAGGGTGGAAACGCTGTGTAGAAAGATCTCCGGCTGCCAGGACTCCGCGTCACGAATGTGCAATGGATGAACAATGATTCAATGCGTTTCGTCGGTATGACTTCTTCAGGAATCTAATTACTCTACCCCTTCTCTGTATATTTATAGGCATGATGGTACTGATTAACTTAATTGAAGTTATCACCTAATTTCGATTACATTGTATTTATATAATAAAAAATGAATTATACCCACTGCTCATTCTATAGCAGTGGTCCAAATCATATAATGCAACACAATTAGTTTATAAGTGCACAACAATATGCATAAAAACAATGAATTTTAAAATAACAGATTATAACAGTTAGACAGTGCATTAGCTAAGAGATATCTGTCTAATTAGCTAATTGGATACTTCTAAAATAGCACGTAGTATATAATCCTAAATGGAGACAGGAAAAAGGCATATCAGTGAATTATAATGACAAGAAAGAGAATTTGACAATTCTATTTAATCTTATTTAATGAAGGATGACAAAAAATGATCATCATAAAAAAGCTCCTATATCTATGCTGACATTTAACCCTTGTGGTACCAGCGTCCGGAGTTTGTGAATCCAGTATGTTTCACGCTGGGCCAGAAGGGTTAACTTGTCGCCTCCCCTCCAATGTGTTGGAACATGTTCAATTCCCTTATATATGAGTAATGTAGGGTCAGAATGGTGATAGATACTGTAATGTTTAGAAACACAATGGGTTAGCAAACTTTTTTTTATATTCCCCATGTGTTCTAATATCCGCACTAGTAGTGGCCGTGAAGTACTCCCCACATATTGGAGCCCGCAAGGACACTCCAATATGTACACCATACACTGGCGACACACTTTATTCGAGCTCGGCTAGTCCCACGAATTCGGGTATACCCGGGTGTATTGAGGTTTGTGACTGTTTTCTGCCTGAGTGCATTGAGGTATTTTCCAGGCAGGGATTGAAGCATTTTATTCCCGCTGGCTGCAATACTGCACAGTATATATATATATACTGCATTACAATTCATGAATTTATGCCATCTGGTAGACACGCGAAGCATTGCAGCCTATTAAATCCTAATCATTATCATTTAACAGATCAGCCGCCCGTCAGCCAGGCATGAACCCAGGCTGGGAAGGCAAACGCAACGGGGCTTGTCAGAGGTGAGGAGCGGCGCATTCCAGGTATCTGCCAGGTACATACTGGGTATTTGCTCGAATAAAGTGTGTCGGTGCAGTATGGGTATTTACAATTTATATAGTTCTTAATTTGAAACACTTCTTTAGTAATATTTGATTTTAAAGAAAATGTCTCCATACTATTCTGAATGCATGCTTTGCATGAAATGCAGCCATAAAAATCATTGGGCTTGTTCAGCCACATATTTTTATCTGTTTTCTCTCTACTTTTCCTCGTTGAGGTTGGAGCAAGTCTACTTTTTAAATTTGGAGCCTTACTAAAAATGACACTAGGTTTTTCAGGGATATGGCATCGTAATATAGGATCTTTTTAAGTACATGCCAGTGTTTTGTTATTATTTTCCTAATCTGTGATGCTTCTCGATTAAATTCCTTTATGAAAGACATGTTGTATTCCATTTTTTTATCATTATTTTTTATTATTTTTGGTTGGATGATTTCACTTCTTTTCAATTGGCTTATTTTCTGCTTTGCTCTACCAATAATGTTCTCCCCATAATTTCATTCTCTAAATTTCTCAATCAATATCTCTGACTGTTCTAAGTATATATCATCATTAGTACAATTTTGTTTAATGCGCCTAAGTTGACCATACGGAATATTTCTAATCCAATTTTTGTCATGACAACTTGATTCAAGGATAACATTGTTAGCATCAACAGGTTTGAAATGTGTTTTTGTCTTTAGTCCCTGTTCTTCTACATAAATGACCAAATCCAAAAACACAATCTCATTGGGGCTGGTGACCGAAGTGAATTTTATATTCAATTTATTAGCATTCAACTTATATAAAAAAGAGTCCAATGACAGTTGATCTCCCTGCCAGATTATAACTACATCGTTAATAAAGCGCCACCAGAGGACCAGATTTGCACCGAGCTCATGATTGGACCAAATGGAATTTTGTTCCCAATGGCCCATAAACAAATTAGCATAGCTCAGGGCAAATCTGGTCCCATGGCGGTTCCACATAGTTGCAAATAATTAATATCGTTAAAATTAAAATATTTTTTTTCCAAAATGAACCTAATGGATTTCAAAATAAAGTCTACTTGCTCCTTTAGTAGAGTATCATCATTTCTCAAATAGAATTTTAGTGCACTACAACCATCTTCATGTAATATTGAGGTATAGAGAGAGGTGACATCAGCTGTGGCCAGTAAAAAAGTGTCCTGCCACTCAATTTGATCTAAGATCTGAATTATGTCTGCTGTGTCTCTAATATGTGACCTTAAGGTTTTGACATATTTTTGTAAAAAATAGTCTATGTATTCTGAGAGGTTACTAGTCAAAGAATCGATACCAGATATTATTGGTCTTCCTGGTGGGTGGGTGATGTTTTTGTGCAATTTCGGGAGGAAATAAAACAATGGGAGTTTTGGGTTCTCTTTCATGAGATATTTGAATTCATTATCATTTAGAACCTGTAGTTCTTTCCCCCTCTCTAATAATGCTCTTAGTTCTTTTTGGAATTCCCATGTGGGATTCTTATCCAATATTTTGTAGGTACCTTTCTCTCCTAGCAACCTATTGGCTTCCTCCATATAATAACTTTTATTTAAAATCATCACCCCTCCCCCCTTATCTGCTTGTTTGATTATGATATCCTCTCTATCTTGTAGCTCTTTAAGTGCATCTCTTTCTTTTAGATTTAAATTGTGTTTAAATTTTGTTTTTGAACTATCTTCCACAAGTTTATTAAAATCATTATTTATCAACTGATAATACACATTTAAAAAATCACCTTTTTCATGGCTAGGATAGAACTTAGAAAAAGTTGTAAGGAGGCGGTCACTGCTGCCGCCAGGGAAATGATGTTGCTCACGCTTAGAAATAAATAATAGGTTTATTCGTGCATGTATAGCAAAAAACAGCCACAGAGGAAAACTCTGACGCGTTTCGTCACGTGTGAGACTTTGTCAAAGACCTAGGTTTTAATTTCGTATGAATAAAACCCTGATCTTTATTAACAATAGGTAGATGTGAATCCGACATATTAACATTCATTCTTTCGGATTCCAAATTCAAGAAATGTCTCTTTACTGTCATCTTACGTAAAAATGTATCAGCGTCTATAAAAAGTTTAAAATTATTCGGTCCTATTGTCGGAGCGAATGTTAACCAATTTTTAATGACATTAGTCTGAAAATCAGTGAGTACAGTGTCACTTAAATTGAAAATGTTACTTTTATTATTTCTACTAACTGCTTTCCTTAGTGCCTTCTTCCTTCTCCCTCGTTTCCCTCTCTTATTCTCCTTCTTTTGAGTGAGGAAGGGAATTCAACAAAGCCTGAAACATTATGAATGGCTCTGGGGAAGGTGTCGATTAGCAGTTGAATTCGCTTGTGTTTGGCCTTTGTGAGGTGGGGGAGGGGGAGGTGATACTACTATAAAGTAGATTTGCCATTCCGGGTGTGTGTGCAGGATTATTAGTTAAAAGAAATCTTTTGAACAGTTCATGAGAATCATTTGAACCCCCCGCCCCCTCGCACTCCAAATAAAAATTACAGTATGCCACCTCATACAGTACAGAATACAGATAAAGTATCAAAAACATGCTTCACATAATGGGTTATTAAAATCAGTCCTTCAATAGGCCCATGTGTCGAGAGAAGAAAAAGGGAATGTATCTTTTTTTTTCAGACTTGAAATTCACATTGAATGTGGAGTCATTCTCGACCAAATCTCCAAGAAGGACTTATCACACGTGCACATGCGTGTGTGAAACTGGCCTCAAGAAGACTCTACACAGTTCATCAAAGCCTGAAACATAATGAATGGCTCTGGGGGAGGTGTCGATAAGCAGTTGAATTCGCTTGTGTTTGGCCTCTGTGAGGTGGGGGTGGGGGAGGTGCTACTACTATAAAGTAGCTTTGCCATTCCGGGTGTGTGTGTGCGCAGGATTATTAGTTCAAAGAAATCTTTTGAACAGTTCATCAAAATCATGTGAACCCCCCACCCACAAATAAAAATTACAGTATGCCACCTCATACAGTACAGAATAAAGATAAAGTATCAAAAACATGCTTCACATAATGGTTTATTAAAATCAGTCCTTCAATAGGTCCATGTGTCGAGAGAAAAAAAGGGAATGTCTCTTTTTTTTTTTTAACTTGAAATTCACATTGAATGTGGAGTCATTCTCGCCAAATCCCCAAGAAGGACTTGCAGTATCACACTCATCCGGGTGTGCAGGATTATACCTGTACCTGTAGATCAAAGACATACAGGCATATTCATAAATGTGATGACATGCATATGTGTTTCAACAAGGTTCCAATTAGACATACACGCCTGCGCATGAATCTGACAATACGCATATGCATTTCAACAAGGTTGCAATTAGACATACAGATGCAGCAGCCGTTATTCAAACACTTCATGCGGTGTATACCTCGGAATACCCATGTGATGGCACGCGATTTCTTCCAACCGTACCACCTTAAGACGCGTGTTGACTCGGGTTTTTATCGGGTTCAGAAAATTGCATTTTAGCGCGGTCTGCAATACCGTCGAGAAACTCAAGTGGGCAATCGCGAGTTGTTGTCTTAAAAATCTAATAGCAATTCAACCTGTCTTTTATTGCCGTACAGTTCTGCAAGTGTGTGTGTGTAATTGTAATTTGAAGATTAACGTTACGAGTTCATACTGTATGATGTACATGGGAAAGAAGTCCTTTCTGAGGCTCCTTAGCCATACACAGATTAAAAATATGAGTAAACATAACAAAAGTATTTTGTACGAATTAAGTGTTGTATTTGTACAGGATAACAAAAGGAAAAGGAGTAATACAAAAATACAACGTCGCTTCGTCTTCTGAATGTTAAATATTTTTTCCACTCATGCGTGTACAGTATGCCTCTGCTAAGAAACCCCCCCAAAAAAAAATATATATATATATCTTTTATTCTATATGTATTATTTATTATTCAATATGTTCAACTTTTGCTACTGTAGGCTTGCTCTTCTTTTCATACTGCATACATATGCGTGTCATCACATTTAGGCGCAGGTGTGTATGTCTTTGAACTACAGGTACAGGTATAATCCTGCACACCCAGATCAGTGTGATACTGTAAATCCTTCTTGGGGATTTGGCGAGAATGACTGATTTCTCATTCAAAGTGAATTTCAAAAAGCAGACAAAGATGCCTAAAGCTACTTCCAATGTGACAAAAAAACACAGTGCAATACCTATATATATATATATATATATATATATATATATGTCATTTAGTTTAACCCTTTGGCCAAAGCATCTTAAGCCTGCTGCCACTTTCAAGGCATGACCGTAGCAGGTCCTAACAATCCCTGGGTTAAAATTCATATTAATCTGTATAATTACTGGAAGAATGATCACATTGGATCTGTCATAACCTGGCAATGCAGCCATTACAAAGAAGATAAAGACAAAATTGTACATTTGGAAGAAGAATTATTCATTTTTCGATGATTATCCTGTACAAATAAAATGGTTCCTTCTTTAAATTCTTTGTGTGGGGGGGAGGAGGGGGATGTGCTACTACTCCAGTTTACAGCAGCTTTGCCACCCCGGGAATCTGTATGCAGGATTATTAGTTCACAGAAATCTTTTGAACACGTCATCAGAATGTTTTGAACCCACCACACCCCCAAATAAAAATTACAGTATACCACCCGCCTCATAAAGTACAGTATACATAACTGTAGAATTAAAAAGCTAGTGATTGATTGTAAAAATGGCAAAAATTGTTACGCCCATGTCGAGAAAAAAAGGGATGTCTTTTTTTTTCAGACTTGAAATTCACATTGAATGAGAAGTAGTTCTCGCATATCCCCAAGAAGGGCTTTTCACACGTGCACATGTGTGTGTGAAACCGGCATCAAGAAGACTACACAAAGAATCCAATTTAAGGAATAGCTTTGGGGGAGGTATCGATAAGCAATTAAAATACTTTAGGCTTTGTATGTGTGGGGGGGGGCAGGGGAGGGATGTGCTACTACTCCAGTTTACAGCAGCTTTGCCAGCCCAGGAGTGTGTATGCAGGATTATTAGTTCAAAGAAATCTTTTGAACAGGTCATCAAAACGTTTTGAGGGAAAAAAAACTCCAACGCACAGCCCTTGGATCTCTCTGCATTCTCCTGATTGCATGCCCACCAAGAACTACAGGACTGGGGCAATACAAATTGTGAGTAGATATTCCTCTTTCTACCTACCTCTGGACTCCCCCAATGAGGCTGTAGGTCTGATTTTCTTCATATTTCAGCCTTCAGCCTTCAGGGCTAGAGTTCTTGTTAATGGTATATGCTACATTATGAATACATACCTCACTAGCCCCAGTACCTATTTTTCTACATTATTACCTAAAGGATTTACAATATGATTGGATTTTTATGTTGGAGCGCATATCACTAATTGACTGTACATCAAAATGTTTTGAACCTCCCCCACCCACCCCCAAATAAAAATTACCGTATGCTACCCACCTCATAAAGTATAGTATACATTACTGTAGAATTAAAAAGCTAGTGAGTGATTGTAAGAATGGCAAAAATTGTTAAGCCCATGTCGAGAAAA
Source organism: Ascaphus truei (assembly GCF_040206685.1). Lineage (NCBI taxonomy): Eukaryota > Metazoa > Chordata > Amphibia > Anura > Ascaphidae > Ascaphus > Ascaphus truei. The sequence goes on along the minus strand of NC_134485.1, from coordinate 123,488,157 downwards.
AAAAGGGATGTCTATTTTTTTAGACTTGAAATTCACACACACTCATGCGCCTAAATGTGATGACACACAAATGCGTTTCACTAAGGTTCCAATGAGACTCACACGCATGTGCCTAAATGTGAAGACACGCATATGCGTTTCACCAAGGTTCCAATGAGACACTGTGATGGCCCCTGAGCCATATTGGGGAATTGTGAGTGTCAGCTCTTCAACCCAATTGTGGCATCTAAATGCATGTGTAATAAAGATATGTGTCTGTTTTTACTGTTCCAGGAGTGCTAACCAGCGGAGATGTGCAAGGCGTAAGTTTCAGGGATAATTTTACGGTAAAATGTTGTCAGGTTGTGTTGGGGTAGCAGTGGGCCAATGTTTCAGGTTACCCCAAAACATGCACTCAGGAATCTCCCCAGACTCCTGAGGACATGAGGAACATACTGTAGACCACCAGATAAAATCCTCCCTAGAAAGCAGTTTGCAGCTCACCACCAAATCCCCTCTGCTTCAGCACAAACCAGGACAGTAAAACCGGGCAGGGAACTGAATTACATAAAAGGTTCTCGGCCCAAACCCCAGAACCCAATGGGGGGTTCTGTACATCTCTCATCAGGTACAGTATAATGTGAATAGGAGTTTAAAGTTAAAGTGTAGAGTGTCAGCTCTCCGACCCAGTGAGGGCTGTAATACTGTTATTGTATTGGGGACCGTCTGTGTGTCTCCCTAAGTGGGCGAGAATCATATCATGTTTTAAAGGTATGGGTTATTGTAACAATGTTTTTCAAAAAACCCCAAAGTTTATATTTTTATTCCAGTACTGTTCAGAGGAATTCATTTAGTATGATAAAAATCCATTTGCCTAGGAAGCAGGGGAACCTACTCCACCTCTGAACTTCAAAGAATCAGCTTCAAAGGCCATCCAGGATGAAGGTGTTAACCATGGGTTAGCAAGGATATGGAGGTGTTAACCATTTGGTAGCAGGGAGGAGAAAAGGAAGAGAAGTTCAATAAGCCATCCTGGCAAATGGCCACTCGGTTCAGACTCTCCGGCACTGAGCAGGCAGGGGGTCTCGCATGACAAGTGGGGGAAGAGCAGTTGCTATACTGAAGCTCTCTGCCAGGTTCTGTAAAAGACTGGCAAAACCTGACGATAGGTGGGTTATTTAGTTCCCTCGCAGCAGTTGGCTGCAGACTGTACAGATAGGGATTTGGAGGGTTTCAAAATCTGTGAAGCCCCTCAGGTAACAGTTCCATCATGTAACAAGATCCATCTGAGATTCACCTGAGATCCATCTAAGATTCATCATGCAGTAAAGAGTTCCATCTAACATCTTTCCTGTAACAAGATGTAACATTGTAACTTGTAAGGGTATTTTTGTGTTATTTTGTAAATCAAGCTGTGTATGTTTATTGTGTGAATAAATTAAAATGTATTTTATCTTCTGATTTGTTCATTCAAAGGATCAGGGTATTAAGGTGTTAAAAGCATTGGTCTCCGGTGACAGACACACATGCATGCGCCTAAATGTGATGACACGCATACGTGTTTCAACAAGGTTCCAATGAGACACCCACGCATGTGCCTAAATGTGATGACACGCATATGCGTTTGAAAGTATTGAATAATAAATAATGCTTATAGAATAAAAGATATACACTTTTATTTTTGGGGTTTCTTAGCAGAGTTAATTACACATGCAAGTCTATTGTAATTACAATGCAAAATGCAACGTCAAACAGTAGTGATGATTACAGTACAATGTAAAAAAGTATTGAATATGAAAACATAGCAGCATATGTATAAAGCTAACAATTATTCTATCCTAATCAATAAAAATTGCACTGTTACTGCAAATGTTTTGCCTAATTTAATTTTTAAATCAGATTCACAATGCGCAAGCAACGTTTTAAAAAAGCGATATTAAAGGTCCATCAAAATCACTCCTTTTGCCTTTTTCAGCTTGATGTCAAAGTTTATTTTCTGGGGGGGAAAAATTATACTATTATTTCCGGTATTGCGCATGCGTCAAGTCGCGTAATTGGGAATTAAAGCAGCAGTTCAAGCAATATCCTACAGTACATGTGCGTCTGTATGATGAGAACAAACCTCTGATAGGCTCTGGCTCTTGAACCCCGACCTCTCCTTAGCTGTCCACCAATTGTATCTACTGTAGTAACTGCTCAGTCAATCATATTGCAGGACTACATTTTCAATAATTGTGCAAGAATTGAATTAAATTAAATAACCCTGAGCAAAGAGATTGATTACAGGAGAACGGACCGATCTGCAGCTTACTGTAGCTAATCACTTGTCTGTGTGCATATTGTATTGATGCTCATACTGTAATGTATTGTTTTTTTTTAAAGAATATTTTTTTTTAAATGGCAGCTTGAATTGCAACTTTCAATTTAATACTGTACTGTACATTATATTCACCTTCATTATAAACTTTGCCAAATGAGTGGAGATGAGCCACTGTCACTCCTGTAGTCTGCATTATAGTTGACAGGTGATAGCTGGCCTGCTAAACCTGTCGTTGACAGCTGATGAAGCTGGAAACAATTTTGATACACGCAAGCTTGCTGGTACCTGTACGTGAAATCAGGCTGGAAATTTTGCAGGTATTCCCACTGGGACAGGTAATGAGGATTGCCAATCACCAGGTTTTCACTGACAGTCGGACCGTTATTTTAAGCCGGTGCTGGTGCCAATGCTGATGCTGTTGCCGGCACTGTTACATTGCTGGATTGGAATTGATGAATCTTATATGGATCAAACCTGACCTTTCTCCTTTTGAAGTTGCCATGATCAAACATTCTGTAAAAATCTGGGACCACACCCCAATTTCCGGCAGGTGATACGATAAAAAGATTGATCACGAGGCGCATGCGTGACGGCAAGGAGTATGGACGCATAGGTTTAATGCTCCGTGCCTCGCTCAAGTAATAAACGGCAAAAAAAAAACACAAAATAAAGTAAAATACACACCACACAACTCGGACAGAACCCACAACAGCCCAAGATGTCCAAAAGTGGATCGAAAGTCACAAAGAAGAAGGGTTTACCTGAATATTTTGGCAGAGCTCGGCCAAGCGGCGCGGGGTCAGAAATGCCGCCGATTTCGAATGCGGGCTCGGAGACAGAGCCAGAAGGGGAGGAGGAAGAAACTAACAGCCAGGCCCTGATTCCGGTTTGGCAATGTGACTTCACGCGGCTCTATAAAGATCTGCGATCAATGCTGCAAGCGGAGATGAACGATCTCAAGAAAGAGGTGACAGGACTTGGAGAAAGGACTGGAGTCCTCGAGAACAAGGTGGATCAGTCCATCAAAGCCATCAAACGGCAGGATAAAAAGACATTGGACTTACAGGCACAAATAAATGATCTCCGGGACAGACAGGAGGACGCAGAGAACCGGGATAGAAGAAATAACCTGCGGGTTCGAGGAGTGCCAGAGACAGTCCTGGACTGTGATGAGTACATCACACGGTGGATGGAATCAATACTCCCAGAGACACAGAAGAACCTGCTGGCAATGGATAGGTGCCACAGGGCATTAAGGGCCAAACCACTGCAGAATGAGCAGCCAAGGGACATAGTGATAAGACTACATCACTACAGGACGAAGGAGGCAGTGCTCCAAAAAACAAGGCCACTGCCAGCAGTGGAGTTTGAAGGAGCCCGCTTACTGATATTCCAGGATCTAGCCCCGGTAACACTGGTTAGACGGAAGAACTTAGGCCCAATAACCAAAGCTCTGAGGGAAAACGGCATCCGATACCGGTGGACCAACCCCTTTGGCCTGCTGGTAACGCGGGGCGGCAAGACTACGATCATGAGGGAGCCGGAGGAAGGCCCGGCCTTCTTGCACAAGCTAGGGTTTGGAGAGGCCCCCACAAACACGAGCCCCGGAGAGCCAAACCTGGATCCCATATGGTCACAAAACCCCAAATCTCCAAGAGTGAGAAATGACTCTTAAAGACTAAACAAAGGAGAACATGGGGTTCTACGTTATTAGTTTGTTTTTTTTACTTTGTTAACAAGTTTGCAGTAATCCCAACAGTTTCAGGCGTGTGGTGCTATATATCAGCCGTTCCAAGGTGATATACGCACGCCGACAAAGACACACCAACCGCGACTTGCAAAAGAAATAAGTGTACCTGGAATCGTTGGCCTTCAATCCCCAGGTAATGAAAACGCGGTCCGAAAAAATGGCGGGGGCGCTGGAGGCATCCCTAGATCCATGGTGACCCACAGGAGCAGGAAGATACAGGATAGCGGGAACCTGGAGAGAGCGCGAACACCTCCGTCCGGTCGAGAAACAGAAACCAAAATGGCAGCGGACCGGAAGGACGTCATCACCCCGAGTCAGAAGAACGGACGCCATCTGGTGGCAGACAAGGGAGATCACAGCGGGTGCGGAGGACGTCGGAGGAAGGTGGAGACATTAGTAAAAGGACCCCAGAGGTGTCTGAACAATGCTGGACCGGCTTTTTGACACACGGAAGGGGAAGAGTCTGGCGGGAGGGAGTGGAGGAGGCAATAGGGAAGCGGCGAGAGACAGGAAGAGAACTATACTAGGGTAGGGGGGGAGGAAGGTAGGAGAGGAAGTACAAAGTGGAAAGGACAGCGGTAGGTGAAAATAAAGGTCAGAGTAGGTTACACGGAAAGGAGAGTGGGGGAAGAGATAGGTAGGAAAGGGGATGGGGAGGAAGGGGGGCAAGGAAGGAGTTAGGGGAGAGATTAGGCAGGACGGAGACTGATGGGAGCGAGAGGAAGTTAAGGGAGGGGGAAAGTAAGTGTAAAGAAGGGTTAAGTAGGTAGATAGAAGGGTAGCGCAGGCGATAATGGAAGTGATGGGTAACGTAAGAGAGGAAGAGGTCGGACTAGTTAGTGTGAAATACGAGAGCTGGAAAGAAACAATACAAGAGGGGAAGCCAGGCAAAAAGCGGAAAGATGGAAGCAACAACGAACATAGCGATGAGGATTGAGGGGAGAGAGGAGATATAGGAGCGTAGGGAAGCACCAAAGCGACAGGGGGACCAGGTGGATAGGGGAGACTGGTAGGCAGGACTAGGGCGGATGGAGTATGATTCGGGAGCAACGGTGGTGGATCACGGGTTAATGGGTGGGACAAATAAGTTTAGAAGTGGTTTTAGTTTAAAGTTTAAGTTGAAGAGCGGGGCAGGAGTAGAGGGAGGTCCTACTCCAAAGTCCGCTTGGGCCGTACGTTAGGAGGGAGGAGTGAGGCTCTTCACCTGCCTAATTCCTTTGAGCCAGCGCATCCGGAGGAGACAACACACACTCCAGAATGAAGGATCTAGCCCTGCAGACCGGGCTGGAGCTCAAAGGCAGCAGACTGAGAGCCAGAAGAGGAGAGGGGAGGCGCCGAGAAATGTTATTTTATGTGAAATGTTGTTGTGTGTTTATGTTCCCCCAGGTTTCCCCATTTGTGTGTCCCCCACTCATTGTTTCCCCAGGGAGGTTGGTCAGGAGGAGTGAAGCGAGTGAAGAAAGAGGTCGTGGAGAGGATCAGCTACACACGAGACCAGTAAGAATACGACAGATCAAAAGGCAGAAGTTCACAAACGAGTAAGGAGATAATCTTAATTTCACACAACGTTAAGGGTTTCAACAGCCCAGCAAAAAGAAGAGTTGCATTTAAGGACTACAAGCGTAAGGGGGCATAAATTCTATTTTTACAAGAGACACACTTTTCAAGAAATAATAGGCCCAAGTTTCTGGTTAAAGATTTCCGGATGAGTTTCTTGTCCTCGGCACAAGTTACAAAAAGAGGGGTAGCTATCTTAATTCATAACAGATTACCATTCATAGTTGACAGAACACACATGGACAGGGAGGGAAGGTACATTATAGTAACCGGGACTATCCAAGCCCAACCCATCACTCTGGCGGCAATATACGCCCCATGCAAAAATTCCACAGATTTTTTCAATGTATTTTTTAGCAAGCTACGCAAAGTAGCGAAAGGCAACATCATATTGGTGGGAGACTTGAACTGGGCACTTAACACTGACTTGGACAAATGTTCTAACACTAACAAGGCCCACAGACAGGACTTACTAACAATATCGAAAGGGTTGAAACACTGTCAACTCTTGGATATATGGAGGGAACAACACCAGGGAGTGAAGGAATATACGTTCTACTCCCACCCTCACAACAGTTACAGCAGGATAGATTACTTCCTTGTGTCTAATAGACTGGTTCCCGGGGTCACTCGCTCAGAGATACATGATATTTCATGGTCTGACCATGCATCTATAGAGCTGCGATGCACCTTAATACCACTAGACAGACCTAGAGCGAATTGGAAACTAAATGAGATCCTGTTAAAAATACCTGATTTAGAAAGAGAGGTGGGGGAAAGAATCAAAGAATATTTCCTGGAGAATGAGGGGAGTGTAGCTACACACTCCACGCTGTGGGAAGCCCATAAGGCAACTCTGAGGGGGATACTAATGAATTTGGCCGCCAAACGACGAAGGGAAAGAGAGAAAAAGATAAAAGATTTAGAAAAACAATTAGCAGACCTCTCAGCCATTCATAAAGCGAGCAAGCAGGATCATATCCTGAAACAGTTAATAGACACCAAAACAAAGCTCAATCTCCTGCTCTCCTCCCATGCAGAGAAAGAAATGACTTGGTCTAAGCGCAAATTTTATGAAAAAGCTAACAAGCCAGATACCCTACTCGCCAACAAGCTAAAAAATAAGCTTCCAAATTCCCACATTCACGCGATACGAACCCAGAGTGGGGATCTTATATACATTCCTGGGAAAATAGTAGAAGAATTTAAAACCTACTATGAAAAACTATATAATGGAGATAAAGTCACCCACAACCTAAAAACAAAAGAGATGTTACAGACATTTCTGAAAGAGGCAAAATTACCCACATTGAACAGGGAAGAGAGAAGCACTACAGGCTGATTTTATGTTAGAAGAATTATCAGAGGTAATTAAGAACCTAAAACCAGCTAAGGCACCGGGGCCGGACGGCTTCTCGAACCTATATTACAAAAAATACCTTAAATTATTAGCCCCCCACATGTTAAGATTATTTAACGAGATCCTAGCGGGGGCCTCCTTCCCAACTCAAATGCTACAGGCCTCAATTTCAGTGATCCACAAACCTGGAAAGGACCCGGCAGACTGCAAGAGCTACCGGCCTATTTCTCTGATTAATTCTATCATTAAAATATACTCTAAACTCATAGCTAACAGAGTGGGTAGTGTTCTTCCCAGGTTGATTCATACGGATCAAGTGGGGTTTATCGGGGGTAGGCAAGCGGCAGACAACACCAGGAGAATAATTGATTTAATCGATTTTGCCAAACAGAAAAATATCCACTCCATGGTGTTAAGCCTGAACGCTGAGAAAGCCTTCGATAAAATAGAATGGCCCTACCTAACAGCAACACTAGGTGAATTTGGTTTCGAAGGACGCCTCTTAAACGCCATTCTTGCATTATACTAATGTCCGACGGCTCGGGTGAGACACCAGGGCTTCCCCTCCGAGCAATTTAATATTAGAAGCGGACCAAGACAGGGGTGCCCGCTGTCCCCACTGTTGTTTGCCCTTTGTATCGAGCCCCTAGCATTCCACATTAGACATAGTCCAGACATAGCAGGAATTTCAATTGACGACCAATTACACAAAATAGCCCTGTATGCAGACGACGTCATTTTGACGTTGTCAAAACCTCTCATATCCCTGCCCAATGTATTTGGGATCTTAAGTAAATTCAACCAAATCTCAGGCTTTAAAATCAATCAGACCAAATCAGAAGCCCTCAATATAAATCTACCCAAAGAGGTGGAGAAATTGATAGAGATAAACTTTAATTTCAAATGGCAACCCTCCGCAATCAAATATTAAGGGGTATATATTACACGGGACTACAAAACGTTATATAAAGCCAATTTTCCCAGGTTAATTAAGACTTTGAGAGAGGATCTCAGAACATGGATGAAAGGCAGTATCTCGTGGATTGGGAGGATTCATAGCGTGAAAATGAACCTCCTCCCAAAGATGTTATATCTTTTCCAGAGTCTACCTATACCTATAGTAATGGTTGATATCCTCTCTCTACAGTCCCAAATTATGAAATTTATTTGGAATAAGAGAAACCCAAGAATTGCAAAGGGGATCTTAAAGAGACCCACCATAAGAGGAGGACTAGCGGTACCTTACTTGATAGCTTACTACACAGCGGCCCAACAGAGTCAAATTACACAATGGCACATGGACCCACACTTACGGAGATGGGTAGAATTAGAGAAAAGCTGTTGTGCGCCTATTGAAATATACAATTTGACCTGGATACCCAAGAGCGGATTATTCAGGATGGGCACGCCATTGCAGACCATAGTTAGTTCACTAAAGGTATGGGAGGCCACTAAATTCAGATGCAATCTAACCTCCAAGGACTCACTTATGACACCGATTATCGGTAATCCAGATTTCGCTCCAGGGATGAATAGAAATAATTTGCTAGTTTGGGAACAGTCAGGTATTACACGGCTTAAGGATCTGGAGGGCAGAAAATACATACAAACATTTGACCAAATTAAGTCCACAAAGGCTATATCAAACAAGGATTTTTTTAGATACCTTCAGATCAGGGATTTCTATAACAAAACCCCAATCAGACCTGCAAGAACAAATTTTGAGCAGCTGTGTACTAGGGGAACGGACACAAGGGGACTGACATCTAGAATGTACAAGGAAGTGATCTGTCCTGAGACCCCCAATGAACCACGACTCAATTACATTAGACAATGGGAATCAGACTTAGGCAAGACTCTAGAGGTCGAGGAATGGGACAAGATCATACAGGCTGCAGCAAAAAGTTCAAAATGCACCACATTAAAGGAGAACGCATATAAAGTCCTTATGCGTTGGTATTACACCCCGTTAAGATTAGCTAAATTTGTCAGGGGCTACTCCCCTCTCTGCCCAAAGCAGTGTGGGGAGGTGGCGGATTTGCAACACATGCTGTGGTCCTGCAACAGAGTGGCCCCGGTTTGGGAACAAATTCGAGATTGGCTACAAAGGATTCTCAACTTGGAGATCCCCCTGGACCCGTGGGTGTTCCTTCTGGGCAGGCGGATCCAGGGTATATCAATTGCGACGCATAAATTAATCGCGCATTTTGCAACAGCCACGAGATGTGAGATCGCAGCATTATGGAAGCAACAGGAAGTACCAATCATCCACAAAATTAGAAACAGAATTTGGCATGTCGGATGGAACAATTAACGAGTCTTGTTAATGACACCGGCGAAAATTTTCTAAAAGTCTGGACGCCATGGTTGGTACAGACAGATATCCCAGGGGTAAATACTACAGCAATATTTCAATGATAGCAACAAATGCGTTCTCCTTTGACGTTAAAGAGACCCGACACCACATAGTGACGGACCAGTAGGCATAAAACCGACGACAGCCCCGACCACACAAAGACTATAGAAAAGCAGAGCACAGGCGGAAACCCCCAGGGACAACGGTTGAACAGGGCACCACAGGAATCCAAGACGGATCCAAAAGCCTGAGCAAACAGCACAATAGCTCCCTCTCCCATGTACACTATGCAATATGACTCGTAACGTTAATATTAAAATTACAATTACAGTACACACACACCTGAAGTTCTGTACGGCAATAAAAGACAGGTTTACTGTAAATGCTATTAGATTTTTAAGACAACTCGCGATCGCTAACTTGAGTTTCTCGACGGTATTGCAGCCAACTCTAAAATGCCATTTTCTGCACTCGATACAAACATGAGACAACACGCGCCTTAAGGTGGTACGGTTGGAAGAAATCACGCAATTATTCCGAGTTATACAACGTATGAAGTGTTTGAATAACGGCCGCTGCATCTGAATACATTTAGCAAATTGAATGCGCAGTCCTTGTGCCAGACCCTGACATGCAATTGACATCCTGAAACAACTGCTTTGGCAAGCAGCACTGCTGGCTGAAAGGACTCTGAGAACAGGGTCACCACCCCACAAAGTGTTGCTGTGAGATAGTTGAAATAGACCCTGCCTCGTCCCGCATGATGCCAGCTGGTTTCAGCCTCTGGGAGAAGTATGTTTTTTTTGCAGAAAGCTCACAGAATACCCTCTCTTCCGCATAAAGGAGAGCATCTGGAACCTGCAAAACCCATCCCTAGAACTGTTCACGTTGAGCGAACCTATGCGCAAAGCCATTGTTAGTCAGGAGTTGGTCTTGAGCGCTCAGACTGAATCCTGAGTAGTTTGTGGGCTCACACAATGTGGTAAAATGTCCAGGCGCACAAATGACCTACCCTCCAAAACATTTTGTCCCTCAAAAGTTCTACAAGAGATCGGACGACAAGCATGGCATCTTTCCACTTCTAGGGGGCCAACTGCACCTTCATCATCTTAGGCCCGTAGAGGGTACTATACAGAAATTCAGCTAGTTCCTGGATGGGGATAGGAGGGGCAAAGGGGTCCACCAACCCCGTGGTGTCAGAGGACTCGGCTCCAACTCCCCAGTCTTCTCCTTGTTTAGGACCTCAAAACTCCTGCCCTTCCCTATGGGAGCTAGTCTACTCAGCCATAAGATGGGCACCCTCTGTTGTGTTTAGAGAGGGGCTCAATCATACCCTCTACATGTGCCACTGGCATTGTGTGTCTGTGACGGTGAGGGGGTAACCAGGCTCACTAATAAAGGTCAAGCTCTCTTGGTTGCCCCTGAGTCACGTGGTGGGGTCCTAGAATGTCAGCTCTTGGACCTGGCTGTCGTGTATGTATTGCTATGCATTGTATGAAAATATGCGACAATAAATAATTTTTGTGTTTTTGCCTTTCCAGGAGTGCCAGCAAGCAGGAATTGCTAGGCTATGAGTTTCAAGGTGGATTTGATGGGGAAAGTCTTTACAGATTGTGGCTATGTAGTGGGATCCCCGAGTTACAGGATACCCCAAAGATGTTCCCGGGAATCAGGTAAGATTCTCAGATACATTGAAGCACAATGCTCCGGTCAAACTCCAACCCCGAAATGTTCTTGCAGCTCTGCCAGGAGTCCCTGCTTCAGCACAGACCAAAGAGGTAAAAAGGGGCATAGGGATTTGTGTATCCTGGGTAGGGGGAGTCCCCCACGGTATATGGCCCAAATCCCCGGACCCGGTATAGTGGTTCTGGGTATCTCCAACTATATATAAGGTGGCGAGAGTAAAATTATTTCTAAGTCCAGCTTCGGTACAATTGAAGCAACCCTGAAAATGAACCTAAGCATTATTTGAAGCAACTTTAAGTAACACTTCTTATAGGAAGGTCTAGGATCTCTAAAAATGAACGTACGCATCTTTTCAGTCGATCCTAGGGGAGAAGGGACTTAGAAAAATGTTGTATGATTTTTATTAACCCTTTGCGGTCCAATTCATTTTCACTAAGTGCGCCAGCAGGTCTAATTTAATTTTCGGGAAAAAAAAGACATACAGCTCAACCCCGTTAAAGCACGATCCGTTTATAACGCGGTTTGAGCGTTATTATTATAATATTATAATATTGACTGAATATGAAAAAAAAAATTGCGCGCACACATACTGCGCACAATCACAGCACACTGTGCCCACTCACAGCACACTGTGCCCACTCAAAGCACACTGTGACCACTCACAGCACACTGTGCCCACTAACAGCACACTGCACCCACTCACAGCACACTGCACCCACTCACAGCACACAGCCCACTGTGCCTACTCACTGCACACTGCACAATGCTTCCACTCACAGCACGCTGCACACACTCACAGCACACTGTGCCCACTCACTGCATCCACTCACAGCACACTGTGCCCACTCACTGTGCCCACTCACTGTGCCCACTCACAGCAGACTTCACCAACTCACTGCACCCACTCACAGTACACTGTGCCCACTCACAGCACACTTTGCCCACTCACCGCACACTGTGCCCACTCACAACACACTGCACCCACTCACAGCACACTGCACACAGCACCCACTCACAGCACACTGCACACTGCACCCACTCACAGCACACTGCACCCACTCAGAGCACACTGCACCCACTCACAGCACACTGCACCCACTCACAGCACACTGCACCCACTCACAGCACACTGCACCCACTCACAGCACACTGCATCCACTCACAGCACACTGCGCCCACTCACAGCACACTGCATCCACTCACAGCACACTGTACCCACTCGCAGCACACTGCACACTGTGCCCAATCACTGCACAATGCACCCAATCACAGCACACTGCACACACTCACATCTCACTGCAAACTGCGCCCACTCACAGCACACTGAACACTGCACCCACTCACAGCACACTGCACCCACTCACAGCACACTGTACACTGCACCCACTCACAGCACACTGCACACTGCGCCCACTCACAGCACACTGCACCCACTAACAGCACCCACTCACACTGCACACTGCGCCCACTCACAGCACACTGCACCCACTCACAGCACACTGCACACTGCACCCACTCACAGCACACTGCACACTGCACACACTCACAGCACACTGTGCCCACTCACTGGGCCCACTCACAGCACACAGCACACAGCACACACTACACCCACACACAGCACACTGCACACACTACACCCACTCACGGCACACGGTCAGTGAGGTTGCTGTGGTGTGAGGGGCTGCTTATTGGGATCATGCCAGGCTGGGGGGGAGGGGGGTGTCAGTGAGACTACTAGGGTGCGGGGCTGCTTTTGGGCATCGGTGATGGGCTTGGGTTGGAGGGGGTCATTGAGGCTGCCGGAGTGCGGGACTGCTGATCAGCAGAAGTGCCGGGCTTGGGGGGAGGGGGCATAAGTGAGGCTGCAGGAGTGCGGAGCTGCTTTTGGGCATCGGTGCCAAGCTGCGGGGGGGAGGGGGTCAGTGAGGCTGCCGGAGTGTGGGCTTCTGATCGGCAGAGGTGCCGGGCATGGGGGGAGGGGGGGTAAGTGAGGCTGCCGGAGTGCGGAGCTGCTTTTGGGCATCGGTGCCGGGCCTTTCATTGAGGCTGACAGAGTGCGGGGCTGCTGATCAGCATCGGTGCTGGGCTGGGGGGAGGAGGGGTCAGTAAGGCTGCTGGGAGAAGTGCAAAGGGAATGCCGGGGAAATCCAACATTGGACCGCAAGTGCTAAAATATTTTGTCGGATATATTCCGACATTCGACCGGAAAGGGTTAACATGGTGTGTAAAAGTGTGTATGCCCTGTATATGGACTGGAGGATTTACAAGTCTGTGGTTCTGAGAGACCAGATGGCCACCAGGCTTGGTGCCACTGTACAAAACGAAACAAAGAACAGCGCACAACGCTCATCGTGAAATATATAAATACAATTTTATAGTAAAAAAGGTTCAAGGTTCTGCGTAACATAAAGCAAGTAGAAAACAGGCACAGAAAGATTACGGGTATCTGTTACCACTCCAGACAGCTGGAACACGCAGGAACAGCAGGTGCGCGTTCACTTCAGAGAGCTGGATCACGCAGGGACAGCAGGTAAGGATATCTTAGGTCCACTTCTGCAGTCTGCACATATATGGTATGCAATGTCCTCACTAGACACAAGGCACAATCGGAGAGTCCAGTAGTTAAAACCACGAGTACCAGGTACAAACTGAAACTCCACCGGAACAGGAGACTGTAGGAATCAGCTCTCAACCTCGTGGGACAGCGTCTGACGTCAGACCTGCAGCGTCGTAATGCCGCACTGGCTGGCGTCGGGTGAATATGACGTCACCACATGCGTGTAGAATCGGAAGAAAGTCTCTCTGAAAGGCTGCTAGAACCAGCAAATATTGCCAAATGGACAATAAAATCATACAGACCAGAGAGTGGTATATTCCAACGCGTTTCGTAGCACTAAACGGCCACTTCTTCAAGGAAAATGTTGCTGAGTTAATGCTCAGAAAAAATACCACTCAATGACCTGTGATTGGCTGCCCAATAATCCAATGGCAGCTCGTCATTAGCTGCACTTAGCATACATCTGTGTACATAATTAGCAACTCAAATGCTGCAATGCTTTAACACAAATACAGTATAAAATATATAAAAAATGCATATAAAAGTCATACAAAATAATAATACAACAGTTAGCAATGAATCTGCTCCAAAAGATTACTAGAAGAATAGAAACAGAGGATTAATAACATATCATTATACTATAAAATAATAAAAAGATGACATAGAAGAAATACATGCAATCAGTAAAGAGACAAATATCTACACCTTCATTTAACCCCTTAGGGGAAAGAGATTCCAATTGAGATATCCAAAAAGTCTCTTGTATAGAAAGACTTTTTAATCTATCTCCCCCCCTCCTACTTCTAGGAACAATTTTAATTCTCTTGAATCTTAGGGTAAAAGGATCTTTATTATGATGTTTTAGAAAATGTTTTGATAAACTGTGTTTCTCAAACCCATGTCTAATATTCCTGATGTGCTCTTGAATACGCACCTTAAGACTCCGCATAGTGCGGCCCACATATTGAATATTACAAGCACATTCTATCAGGTAAACTACATGGGTGGAGTTACAGTTAATGAAGTCTTCGATTTTAAACTCTTCGTTTGTAATAGCAGATTTGAATATTTTTCTATCTGTATGCATATAGTTATAGACAGAACAATTTCCACATATGAAATTACCTATAGGTTTATTAAGCCACAACCTCTCTCTAGCATTGCTTGGGGGAAAGATATCACTCGGAGCAAGTATATTTTTTAAATTCTTAGCTTTTCTGTAGATGAATTTAGGTGTTTTAGTAATATGTTCTCTAATGATTGTGTCATTAAGAAGAATAGCCCAATGTTTTTTGTGCCACTGTGTTTGGTCGGTGTCACGGTGGACACAAACTTATCAACACTTTTTATATTTTGGGGATTCTCGATTGAACACAACAAGGAGCAAAATAAATTGTGATTTATTTCCTTACCAAACAAACACACGACAACTTCAAAATACACTTAATACAACGCTTACTAGGATGGGGAAACAAAATTAATTGTCCTTTGCACGAAAGAAATGCAGTCTTTGGTTAAAGGTCCCGTGGCAAGATCGCAACTTGCCAATCTAATAACTTGGCCAAATCAAAGTATTTCGTAAAGGTTCATAGACATTTTTTCGGGAGTCCCCAGGGCTAACGAATTCCGAAGTTTGGGGTAAATTCTTGGTTTTGATGGTATTAATCCCTCGTGTACTGGAACCGCTACTGCTGTGCTTGAACGTATTCCTGCGTAAAGCGTCATCACATCATGAATGGCATCTTGATCAGACTGGGGATAGTCCGGTGGGCACAGTTATAGGCTGATCAAGGGTATCCTTAACATGTCCACCCAATCCCCTCCGTGGGAATATTTCACCCATCAATGTCCGGTTTGCAAAGCGCATGTGTCAGCTTGACACCCATGCAATTTAGCATACCTGGGTTACACCCTTTTGTTGGCGCACTTAGTCTGGGGTTTGGCCCTGAGGTGTCAATGGCCCAGGATCTGGCACTTATCAGTATTCTGGCCATGTTTACATTATGGTGCTCTGAGGCTTTTTATCCCTGTCACCAGTAGACTGAGGGTCGCCGGCTCAGCGGGAACTCTTTGAAGTGCAGGGAAGAAAATACCCTCAGCTCATTCACCCCCAGCATATTTACATGTCAGAGGATTTTTCCCGGGCTTACAGAAAAAACTGTTCCTGACTGCACATTTTAAATTCACAGTTTTACACACTTTATTAAAACTTCATGTTCTCGGTGTACCACGACTGTAATTTATATGAGTATGTTTGTGTTTTACTGACTTATATTTGCACACCAAAAACCAGGGTGCTGGGTGCTTCCGTTCACGAGTTAGCCTGCTTTATTGAACCGGCTTTCTTGTGGGAACCCAAGTTCACCCTGTTCCCACGTCAATTGACCTACTTCCCACGGCCATTGACTTACTGCCTTTCAAGTTCTACCGGCTAACGAGGTACGGATACATAGTATCTGTAAAACCACTTCAAATCTAACTGCAAGCCAATTATTCAATTGACTTGCGGTTACGGAGTCAAGAGCTTGAAATGGATACCCATATGATACAGCAGACCTCCCATACATAGGTTGGCTGTGGCGTTCACTACTTATTCTTGTGTCTCAAAAGAATATAGCAGGCATTACATTCACTTCTATTACAGAAGGCAGAGAATAGCCTGCAAATGGGGGTTAAGAAGGCTGGTACAAGGCAAAGACAGCAGTGCAGTGCAAATACGTTTAACCCCTTCATTCCCAATGTGAGTTGGGGTTAATCAGCCTGGTATAATACCTTTATTTAGGCCTGATTACCCCTGTTCTTGCCACACCACCCCCACTCAAAGCGCAGGGACTGTGCCAACCCCATGAGTATTTCTAGCCTGTCTCTGAGATCTATCACATACTGAAGCATAGAAGCATCAGTATTGGTAGTCTCCCCTTCCCATCCCTCACGGAATACGTCCAGAGGTCCCCGGACCCTGTGACCATATAGCAGCTCAAAGGGAGATAAGCCTGTAGATTCTTGTGGTACCTCTCGGTATGCAAACAGCAAGTGCTGCAGGTGAATCTCCCAGTCCTTTCCCTCTGCCTGTATAAACGTCTTAAGCATCTGCTTCAGGATCCCATTGAACCTCTCACATAATCCGTTGGTCTGGGGGTGGTAAAGGGGTCGTGCGCTGGTGCTTCACCACGCACGCATCCCAGAGACACTGGAGCAATTCACTCATGAATTGCGACCCCTGATCGGTTAGAATCTCACTAGGGAAACCTACTCTAGTGAAAATGACTAATAATGCTTTTGCTACAGCCCTAGCATCGATGGTGGCAAGTGCTACAGCCTCAGGGTACCAGGTGGAAAAATCCACCACCATGAGTATTTACGCTTGCCAGACCAACTGGTTATCATGAGGGCTCCCACTATGTCCATAGCTACCCTCTGGAAAGGTTCCCCAATTACCGGTAATGGGTTCAGGGTTCCCTCACCCGATCACACGCCTTACCTACTCGCTGGCAGGCATCACAGGAGCGGCCAAAATATTCCACATCCCTTGATGCTCCCGGCCAGTAGTAACACTGCAACAGCTGGGATCTCGTCCGATTGACCCCCTGATACCCCACTAGTGGGCTACCTGTAACAACTGTTGCCTATACTCCCTCGGTACCACTAACTGGCGAATACCAGTCCAGACCCTATCTAGACCAATAGCCATCTGCTCCCTATATAAGAGCCCTCAGTGCCATGAGAACCATTCTGACCCACTGTCTGAGTTAGGCTCGGACGCCCGGAGCCTCATGCGCTCCCAGCTGGGATCAGACCTCACCACATCCCTAAACGGTGTCCCTAATTCTGGCCACCCATCCTTAGTCTCTATTTCAGGGGACAGCTACATTGCACAGCTTTACAAAGCAGCAGCTTTGAAAACAAGCAGCAGCTTTAAACAGCACCCCAGAAAAGCAAAACAACTTTGCACACTAAGCAGCAGCATTGCAGACAGAAAGTTCATAACACACAGAACTTTGATTGCCTTCTCTGGTTTTGTAGTCCACCCTCTGCACAGTTTCTCAGTGAGGAGCTACCATCTCACCTAACCCTGCACACGTCCCCACGGCCAGCGCCACCAAGGGCCATGCCACCGGACACTGCCAGGACACGGATCACAGCCACAGAACACCTGTAAGTACAGCTACCCCTAAGCCTACTGCTGCAGGACACCTACCGGCACTATCTGAGACAGTCATCCATCGCTGACGCAGGTAAAAGACCACACGCCACAAGCACTGGCTAAAGGCATACACACACCTGCAGCATGGCAGAACTCAGACCCTCACCTGATACAACACAGGAGAATGATGACTCAGAGACCGCCGCACAACTGCAAACGACGCAGGAAGGCGCAAGGCCTAAACGGATAGTCACACTGACACAAAAGGTGCGCGAAAAGTACGAAACTGACATTGAAGCGCACTGCGCTAAATTAGAGTTGGCCTGGGAAACAACCACACTTGGGATACGCAATGTCGCCGGCGCTGGCAATTATGTACAACAGCTCGACCAGGCAATAACTCAATTAAAGATAGAACACGCATGCTACCAAGAGCTGTCAGAGGCATACGCCAGGGCTAACACCGGCAAAAGCCTGCAAGAAAGGGACTTACAGCATAATATTGACTTGACACATGACAGCCGCGTGCGAACCTCTATCATGGAAGACGAGAGTTAGAGAAAAGACCTTTTGCTGGAGGCCGCATCACAACGCTCCAGCACATCCAGGTGCTCATCAAGGTCAGCCAAGGTCAGCCAAGTCCGTGCAATCTAACGCGTCCAGCGCAAGCGCAAGCGCCACCAAGGCGCGAGCCACCGCAGAGGCCGCACGTGCCAGGGCCGAATATGGTCGGAGAGAGGCAGCCGTAAGTTCAGAAAGTGCGCGCATAGAAGAGGAGGAGCAGAACACCGCCAATGCCGCTGCGCGTAGAAAGGCCAAATTGGACGTGGATCTAGAAGCTCTAAACAAAGAAGAGGATGCCGCCACCGCCATAGCCCAAGCCGAAGTCTTAGAAGCAGCTGCGCGACAGGATGGCGGGGAGCAACCGTACAGACGTATAGCCTCAGAGGATCCAATCCAACGCACTGAAGACTACGTAAGGAGCCTCTTCAGTGTAAATAACAGCGCACCATCTCAACACGAGGGGAGTAACTCCACAGACACCGAAGACTTGCTAGATCCACGTGGAGAAGACGCTGTTCCTTTAAGGGTACACGCTACCTGGGACAGCCGCAACAGTGATCCACACGCCAGCGCGCACACGGATGCACTACAACAGGCTCACAAAACAGGTACACCCACACGGGAAAACACAGCCCCTCACGCTGACCAGCAGTCATCACGCGTCCACGTCAAGAAAGAGGCGACCGCATGGATCCTCCCAGCAACTACCTCAGAACGTGACCAAAACACCGATGCCTCAGGCCACACAGACATGGCCAAGTACATGATCCGGCGTGACCTGGTGCAAACAGGACTTACGAACTTTGACGACTAACCCGAGAACTACCGTATGTGGAAGTTTGCGTTCAAGGACGCAATCAAGAGCCTGTGCGTCTCAGCTAGGGAAGAACTCAGACTGCTAGCCAAATGGCTGGGAAAATAATCCATGGAACACGCAAAGAGACTCAGGGCAGCAAATGCGAACCACCCCCAAGTAGGTCTTGACCTAGTATGGGAAAGGCTAGAAGAGTGTTACGGCAGCCCCGAAGCAGTCGAAGATGCGCTCTTCAAAAGAGTCGACAGCTTTCCCAAGATCACAGCTAAAGACTACTCGAAGTTACTAGAACTCGGGGACCTGCTACAGGAGCTGCAATCTGCGAGAACAGACCATTCCTTAACAGGTCTCAACGTCCTAGACTCGGCTCGCGGAGTGAGACCCATCTTGGAGAAGCTACCTTACAACCTCCAAGATAGATGGATTTCACAAGGCTCCAAATACAAAAGGGAGAAGCAAGTCGCCTTCCCCCCATTCTCATTCTTCGTGAGCTTCATCCACGAAGCGGCAAGGACAAGGAACGATCCCAGTTTCATCTTGGGTGCGCAAACCACACACAGTGCAAGCAGCCTGAGGAATGAGAGACCAGTGGCGAGATACGGTAACACTCAAACACCCATCTCGGTCCACAGGACGGACGTGTCTCCCACGACCCAATCCACTCCCGATCAGTTGGTCGCCGGAGACGAGAAACCAAGGGACCCAAACAGGGAATGTTCCATACACACGAAGCCACACCCACATAACAGGTGCTTTGGGTTCAGGATGAAGTCCCTAGAGGAACTCAAGAAGTTACTCGGAGAATTTGGAGTTTGCTTCAAGTGCTGCGATTCCACGACTCACCTAGCCAAGGATTGTAAAGGGGCCAACAAATGTGCAGTGTGCAAAAGTGACAAGCACGTAACATCTCTACATCCAGAGGCGCAAACACTCCACCAACTCAACAACCCATCCTCCGTAGCGGAGTATGGTGGGGAGAAAGGAGAAGGAGAGCCAACATCTGTCACGTCTCAGTGCACCGAGGTTTGCGGAAAAGGAAGTGACAAAATGTCCTGCTCCAAAATATGCCTTGTCGCAGTGCACCCCCAGGGACAACCTGAGAAGGCTATTCGGATGTATGCAATCCTCGACGATCAAAGTAACAGATCATTGGCGAAGACGGAATTCTGCAACTTATTCAACTCAAGACAATGCCTCACCCTACACCTTCAGAACCTGTGCAGGGTCTACTGAGACAACAGGGAGAAGAGCAAGCGGTTACGTCATACGTTCAGTGGATAACAGAGTGAAGATAGCTCTCCCCACACTCATTGAGTGCAACCACATGGGCGCAAACAGGGATGAGATTCCCACACCAGACGTGGCACGCCATCACCCGCACCTCAGAGGAATAGCCAACTACATCCCGCCGGTAGAACAAGGCGCCAAGATCTTGCTGCTGCTCGAAAGGGACATCTTGAGGGTACATAAAGTCCGTAAACAGCGTAACGGACCAGACAATGCACCATATGTCCAAAGACTTGACCTAGGATGGGTGATAGTGGGCAACGTGTGCACTGACAAAGGGCATGGACAAGACTATGTTGACGCCCGCAGAACGGTGATAACAGAATGTGGACACACATCCCTCTCTGAACCATGTCTTGGCCATCTCCAAGTGACAGGAGGGCCAAGTGAAGAGAAGAGACAAGGTCATACCCCTGAGATCAACAAAAACATCCTCACATCAAGGGGATGTGACAATGGCCTAGGATGCTTAGTGGTTCAGACAACCAAGGATGACGAGTCGACACCACCGAAGGAAGAAAGTAACCTCCTGAAGGTGACCGACAAAAGGATCTCCCAAAAGACAATAAACAATCGGACGGTCCTCCTGCGAGCAATGGCACAGCTAAGACATACAGCCATTCGTCTCCACAGAATACCAAGTGGCAAAGCAGCCAGCCGCCACGGCTGGTACAGCTGCAAAAGATTGAACCCTGCAGGTGAAGCCACAGGGGCAAAAAGACTGTACTCTCACACGTCTAAAAAGAGACAGTCGCAGAGACATTTCATAAAGGGATTTACAAGGGCAAAAGAGACTGATCTTCGTCATGTCCAGGGAGAAAATAACCTCCTGATGGCAGTCAACAAAGAGACACAAAGGCGTATTACCAAAATACGTGGAGACGTTCTCGTGCAAGAGGAATGCATGACTTAGGGTGCACAGCGTTCCAGAACACTTAGGGTGAACAGCGTTCAGCGTCCCTGAACGACGCCCTTTTTACTGGACTAGATTCGACAACCAATCTTCCAGGAGTGTTGATCCGCTTCCGCAAGGAGCCAAAAGCCATCTCCTTCTGCCAAACACCAGGTGTTAGATCGACAGGCTACCACGACTGGCATACCTACAAGGGGATGCACTCAGTAGGTAAAACTACAGAGACAAAAGGACTGTTCTTCCATAAGTTTAAAAAGAAACAGTCCCAGACACTTTCACCAAGAGAGACACTGTAGTGCACCCAGCTAACCTCTAGCGGTGCATCCACTTTGCATCCTTTGCCAAAGAACCTTGGCCAAGGGACTTTGAAGCCAGTGATGCCAGCCGGTATCACATCGCTATGTGGACATGGACCTTTGCATTGTTATATTATGTTTGCATTGCACATATGTGCCACATATTTTATTATAGTGGTATCTCCAGATACCAGACGGGGAGTGTCATGGAACAAGATTCCATATTTCTCTGTATCCCTTTGCAGCTTATGGGATTCATATCTCCCTAGTTTAGCTGCCTGTTATTTACCCTGTCCCAGCTGCTTGCTGCATGTGAAAAGGCAACATTTTTGATACACATGTTGTTTACATAGTCATAGTCAGTGAGTTGCTATAGCAACCTCAGCCTTTCTCTCTTAGAATGGGCTAGTCTACTCTCCCCCTCTGCCTTGCTGACAGATAGTCTGTCCCCAGACTATTCCTGCTACCCAGGTTCCCTCACACTTCCTTTTACTTCCTACATTGGCTGAGTGAGTACGTTTCTGTTACCCCTCTACTGGCAAGGCCTCATCCTTTTCACCTTTCCATACTATCAAGCACATTCACCATAGAGACATTCTCTAACAACACCATCTTCCACAAGTGTCTTTGTGTAACTATGCTTTCCCCAATAAAGTAAGAAAAGACAAAGAACTTGTTGTGCTTGTAACAGGAATGAGTTGAAGCTATCTGGGCTTTTCATACTACACGTGACTCTGGCCTCAGAATAGTAATAGTGGCACCGGAGACAAACAAGCTGGCTGTTTGCGATCTCCAATGGTCACTGTGCGCAGATGCTTCTGCCAGACATCATTGGACTGCATCCCGACTGGTGCAATCTGATGTGCCTCTGTCTCCACTGCTGGTTCCTGGGTGGCAACTGCAGATCTCTCTGTGGATGTTCCTCCCTGGGCTGGTTCGACGACTGTACTTGGCTCCTCTGTGTGTGCCAGTCACACACGGGCGACTGACCTCACAGCTGGAGAGCATTGCCCCTGATGGGGTCCACTGGACTTTGCATGATCCGGACAGTGTGGTTTGACATGACCCACTTTGTAACACAGGTAACACCACCTCTCATGCTTGAACTCTGCAGCTTTGGGTGCGCTGCCCCGTGCTGCAGGCTTGGTCGTCCACTGAGGGGTGGTTTTGGTATCCTCTTTCTTGTTCATCAAAGCACGACTGATCACAAATTCATCAGCCATTTTAGCAGCTTCCACATGGGTTTTAGGTTTACGGTCAAAAACCTAGGCCCTCACGTCCGAGGAACACTTCTGCAAAAGTTGCTCCTGAAACATCAAGTCCAATAGTGTGTGGAACTTGGTGACACCACAACCCGCCACCCACTGGGTCTCATGCGGGCCCCGTACTAGACAAAGACTACCGGTGGTACCTCTCGCCCGTCCGGAACATGCCCTGGTAAGCTTCTGGTGTGAGGGAATATTGGGTGAGCAACATAGCCTTTATATCACCATAATCATCGCCATCCTCAGGCGGGATCGCCTGCAGAGTCTCTTTGGCCACACCGGACCGCAAAACCCAGTCCCGTCGCGGCACTTGGTACCGTTGATATTGGGTCTCAAAGTCACTCAATAACACGTCAATCTTGTCAGTGTCATCAACAAACTTGTAAAAACTGTGGTGGTCCACTTGGGGGGTATCTTGCTCCCTGTTGATGAGGTGGGAGTTGGGGGATGCTGTTCCGTGGCATGTTGCAAGCATTTAAATCCGCTCATCTGTGGTAGCCCCCACTCGCCATGAGGCTATGAGTGCGGTGATGACAGGCACGTACAGACTGGTAGCCACAGGGACTATCACTGCCGCACTCCCAGGAATCAGTCCTCCACCATTATCCCGGTGGGCGCCCACTCCCTCCTCATGTCTTTCCAGCAAATGGGCTGGAATAACCTCCTGCACCCCTTCCCTCTGGTGAAGCAAAATTCCAAGTCCTCCTCCATTTGTGTCTTTGACTGGCCGTACGTCGGTAGCCCATAGCTTTCACCCCGGGTAACAATCCCGGCTCAGTCCCATGACCGGTACCGAGCCGATCACTTGTCCATTTTCGCCCGCAGGTACTAAGCTAAGGAGTAAAGAGAACCTGTGTTTTCCGTGTCTTATGAAACGTGTGTAAGTTACTGCTTTTTTGGGAGTTCGCATTCTTTGAGTTTCCCGCTATGTTATACAGTAAGACCCTGCAGAGTTTATAACATAGGCTCAATTGATCCCACCGCTAGCACCAGTTAATATAAAGCCTGTCACGGGAGACCAGGTTTATTAACACCTTTTTAGTATACCGGGATCATTGATTGAGCAAAGTAAGGAAGTAAAATAAATTGTAATTTATTTCAGGAAAAGGTAAAAGAACAAAGTTTAATAATAGTTCTCTAATGACCCTAGGTTATAGACATGTTATCAGTCACAATTGCTTGATTGAAGAGGAATGATCAAACGGGTGTGGTAATATGCAGGTGAGTACTTAGGTATATAGGTGGGCGTACAATATTGACATATATATAATGTCCTGGTGAGTGTTGCTAATGGAGATAGATAAGCTCCACCACATCAATCCCAATATGGACCAAGTCTTGAAACGCCTATGGACACCTGTAGTATACCTCCCAATGCTATGGTAAAGTTCAGTAACTCACGTGAACCGTTACCGTTTTCTTCTTGTAAGCGTGCTTCTGCGGGGTTGAGTAGAATAGCAGGTATCCACAAGGTGCGGCAATGCAGAGCACAGCGGAACAATAGGACTCCACAGGATTCCAGCAGTGTGGTTAAAAGATTCTTTATTGGTACATCATGGTGCAGACAGGAATAGGGACAAAAAATCTCCTTCTCTTACGCGTTTCACGCCTGTACGGCGCTTCGTCAGGAAAAAACATACACACAATGTAACACAATTTGCACGGTTAACACACTTACTGGGAACGGGGCTAACGAATAAATCTATCCTTTAAACGAAATTCACAAAAATGACCTCTGTAGGAGCCCTTTCCAATGACTGGTAGGTACTCACGAAAATCCTGAACTGATTTCGACATGCAATGCCAGCCGCGACCGCTACATTCTTCAGAAGTGGGACTTAGAAGAATTCTTGAGTCAAAATCTTTGAAGCCGGCTCACATCTATTCAGTAAAGAGCCTCTTTGAATTTGCCGCTGTTGGTTTGGTGCTTGGATCTGCCCTTCCCATTGGCTGCAAGGTTTCTTATGGGTTTCGGAGTCCCATTCACAACCCTCTACAGCCTATCAGAGCGTGGGAATTCTCCTGCCAGCCAATCACCGATTTGCCGGTATTGTAAAGCCGGGTGGTACCTTTTCTCAGTCTGCAAAGGGGCATGTTCCAACCTGGCACCTCTGCCTCTTTGCATACTGAGCCCACCCGCTGTCCAGACTCCACAGAGTCTGGTTCTGGCAAATGGTGGCCGGATAGCCCTGTGTTAGCCCAGGATGCGGGTACTCAAGTAGAACTGCATTACCCCTCCTGTTCTAACACCTTGACATCCCTGAGGCTTTCAAGTCAGGACTCCGTATAGACCCATAGGCACCAAGCTTGGTAGACATCTGGTCTCTTGGAATCCATGACTTGGAAATCCCACAGTTCATTCACAGGTTATCAGTACATATACCTATTCAAAATAACTCTTTAATAAAAAATACTGTGTCCTGTCTTCTGTGTGGTAAAAATATTTAAGTCCCTGTTCTGGTGTCAGGGATGGAGTGAGAGTGTATATTGCCTACCCTCACTAGCCTCATTCTTTGCACACTTTAGATATAACTTATAAAACTTTTCCACACAAGAAATCACCCTCAGTTTTATCACTTAGCTGGAGCATCCCCTGAACCCCTATAGCAGGTTCAGGGTACCTGGGCATGTATCTGGGCACCCATCCTTAGACTATGGACCCCTCTTTATACTAGTGACCCTGTGTATGATTGCAGGTATACATTAACTCCTTCATGTCGGTCTACCTTGTCTGGAAGATGCTGCAGCAGGAATCCTGGCGATGAGTCGTAATAGTGGTTTCAGAGTAAGAGTTTTCCCGGATCAATGTGCTTGGCTGCATCCGAGAATCTCACTCGATTCCCAGATCCAACTCCTGGGGTATCCCATAACTCTGGAACCCAGATACATAGACACATTCTGTAACGACTTTCTTTGGCAAACCCACCCTGAAACTTACAGCCTAGAAATCTCCTGACCCAGCACCCCAGGAAAGGCAAATCACACATACATCTTTAATGTCAAATAATTTGCACACAGTCACAGTAATGCATTTAGGACATCTGGGTCCAAGAGCTGACACTCTAGGACCTCAACACACGGATCAGGGTTAACCAAGTGGGCTGAACCTTTATTAGTGAGCCTGGTTTACCCCTTCACGTCACAACTTTAACTTTTCATGCAATGATACCTGGCCCCTGGCTTATGGTCCCGTGGAGCTGCCAGGGACTTCACAGTTTCAGGGGTAACTAGTGGGCTTAACCTTTATTATATAGCCTGGTCACCCCCTTACCGTCATAGGGATAGTGACTCATAAGTGGCACAACCGGAAGGGGATCATGACCGACCCCCAAATCCGGGAAGACAGCTGCATCCAGTGCAGTAGATGCACCGAAATCCATGCATGGGAGAAGGAGCGGCTCAGTGAGTAAAGACACTGATTCTGGCACTGAGTTTGAAGCACGGGAACCTGGTTCAATTCCCTGAGTCAGCTCCTTGTGACCTTAGGCAAGTCACTTTATCTCCCTATGCCTCACACCAAAAAACATAGATTGTAATCTCTACGAGGAAGGGACTGTGTCTGCAAAATGTCTCTGTAAAACGCTACGTAAAACTAATAGCAGTATACAAGAACAAACTATTATTATTATTAATTATGTCTCTGGGGACTATTTTCCAATCAGGAGGGGTAGTGGAGGGCACCAAACAATCCATGTCCAGGCGAAAGCCCCCCTACCCTGCCTCATGGGGTACCCCCTATCCCTTCCCCCCACCTACAGATCCCCTGACCTATTATCCCCTTGGGGATCTGAAGAGGGGTCCTACTCTAGTCCACCAGCCTGGGATTCTGTACATGGATCTGGTTTTGGCACTTTACTCCCAGGTTGACTGATTTTTCAAGAATAGGCCGGATCAGGCCGCCCTGTATGGAAAGGATGTTTTGTTCTGTTTTAGACTCTTTAGAGGTAGACACAAATATGGTTCACACTATTCATCCTCAGCCACCCTCCTGTTTGTTTTATCAGTACACTTCCTGGGAAAGTTTTCCCCATGAGTGGATACCACTGTCTTACACTTCCTCTGCACCCTCTGAGGTGATCATATTGGGGGTAGGGTGTGCTTTGGGGTATATGGTGGTAACAGGGGGTGGTGTAAGAGGGCAACCTATTTCTTCTTCCCTCCACCCTTTTTAGGGAGAAACAGTGGATAGAACAGAGGTCGCTGCTAGAACAGTGGCAGCAACCTCTCCTATGAGGGACCTGGGCCATTGAGGGCTCAGCTGTGGTGGGATCAGCAGGGATGAGTGGGTACAGGAGCTGGAGTAGATCTTTTAAACTTCTTGGGGCAGCTCTTGCGAGCATGCCCAAGCTCCTTGCAGTGCAAGCACCTAATCTTCTCCGTGCCATAGAACCCCTGTATAGAGTGCCCTAATAAAGGACCCCAAAGAACCCCTCCACACCTGCCTCCTCAATGACAGCACATACCTCAGTGCTCTATCCCTGAAGCAAAAGGGATTTTTATTATGGGAGTTTTGATTTCTCTCAGGGCTTGCAGGTGCGGGCACATGAGACTGTCTGGGAGGAAGGTGGGGATAGATAGGATAATACATATGCCCCACCCTTCCAGAGGTTCAATGGGCATGTATGCCCCCCCCCCCCCCCCGCCCCACTGTTATACCCCTCTGTCAAGGTTATGGGTGGCAGCCAGCGTAGACAGAAATAAAACTCTCTTCCCAAAACCGGGATTAGCAGAGGGTCCCTTTTTGAATCAATTACAGGTAAGATCCCCTCTGCTGAGGGAGGAATGAAGATTTCATAACTGCTGCAGTTTTTATTTCTTCCTAGTTAACTCCTCTCTCACCAGCAAGCTGCAGCATCCAGTCATCTTTCAACTTAAAATGTTTAGACCAGCTCCCAACTCAAAGTAAATAAAAAGAAATCAACTTAAAAAAAATATTGAAATCAGAGAACCAGGAGCAGGGAAGGGGAGAAAATTGCACTTTCAAGCCAGCTCTAGCATGCAGCGGTTCCCCACGGGCATACTTGTCTATCTCTGTTGTTTCCTGACACACTTCAGCAGGCTGCAGTGTTCGGGACAGAGGAACGTGGCGTGCGGATCACAGAGTAATGCTGACATACTGCCATCTGTCCACGCAAGTGTTCTAACGTTAGGATCTCAATCCAATAGGCAGGAGTTAGAGGGGGAATGATGTGTCTTTTCCTACGGGTCCTTCAAAAGCTCAAAAAGGTTCTAGCAGCGACCCTACGCGTTTCACCTTTGCCTTCTTCAGGGGTACCTTCAGCCTGTTGAAGTGTGTACGGAAACAACAGAGATGGTCCTGAATCGCAACACGCTGGAGCCAGCTTGAATGTCCCACCCAGACGAAGAAACACAGCAGATAGCGGAGACACTGTGAAATTGCCACTTAAGGAAAGTTTATTCTTTCCAGATCCAACCTGCTGTATTTGAGGAAGACAAACCCCTCCTGGAAAAACGTTTTCTAAGGATATCCTAGGAAACATAGAAGAAGTGGCTAATTA
Source organism: Ascaphus truei (assembly GCF_040206685.1). NCBI lineage: Eukaryota > Metazoa > Chordata > Amphibia > Anura > Ascaphidae > Ascaphus > Ascaphus truei. The sequence continues at coordinate 123,459,790 of NC_134485.1, read as the reverse complement.
TATCCCTACTGAGTTGGGAGTGATTTATACAACTGTATTGAATGTTATATATATGAAGACAAAGTACATACTACTAAAATTGTGGATTTAAGGTGCCCCTTCTGGACCCATTTTAGTCTTTTTCTCAAGGAGAGACAATTTAACATCAAATAAAGAAAGTTCTGTATCCGGAAAGAGTTTTCCTATTCTGACATTCAAGTTAAAAGGGGTTATCTCTTTCATAATCTTGAGACACCCACAAGTTTACAGTTGCATAACAGTCATCTTATAGGATTCCATGTTTTGTATGTATGCATTTACGTATTTTAATGAATTAAGGCTTAAACTGAATTTTTGCATCCAGTAACAAGGGTCACATTTTTTAATAAATTGTTTTATTTTGTAACTGCTGTCCTTTATAATTCTCTATAGTCCACCATTGTCTTTCTCAATAGGAATTTATTGTTACTCTCCATGCGCCAGAGTCTCCTTTTCCATTACGGCAACTGTGGAGTGGATCTCAGTGGCTGGAAATGGCAGGACAGACAGAACGGTGATGTCGTAGTCAAGGTCAGAAGCAGGCAGCTAGAGGCGTAGTCGAGGTTACAGGCAAAAGTCCGGGGCAGGCAGCAAGAGGCAAGCAGAGGTCAGGTTTAGGTTTGTGTGGGTATCTACGGTGGAAGGCCTTCACCAACCGTGGAGCATGGACAACATTTTCTGGTTCCCAGGACCTATTCTCAGGACCGTAACCACCCACTGGACCAGATATTGGAGTTTTCCCCAAAGTAATCTGGAGTTCAGGATTTTCTCCATAACGAGCTCCTCCTCATTGTCTATTAGAACAGGGTCAGGGGAGGGAGGCTGCGTCCAGGAAAAGGGTTCTCCCAGACCGGCTTCAGTAGTGGAGTGTGGAAGACTGGGTGCACTTTCATGGATTTCAGAAGTTCTAATCGGAATGACACAGGATTTACTAGTGCCAAAATCTGGAAGGGGCCTGTAAGAGACGTGTTCAGAGGTACGCAATGGAGACTGTTTTAAGGTGAAATTAAAATAAGGCTTTATTGCGCCTGTCACTTTAAACACAGCAAACATGTAAATCAGCAAACAAAATCCGCTCCACTTTGGAGTATATATACTGGACACTTGTAGTCCAGCTCTCTTTAACTACGTGGTTACAATTCACCGGCCCAAATCATAGGAACATTTATATATATATATATATATAGATATATATACAGTGTTTGACAAATCACCCAAAAATCTACTCGCCCAACCAAAAAATCTACTCGCCACCTAGTCCCGCCCCCAACCCCGCCCCTAGTCCTGCCCCTAGTCCCGCCCCCAAACCCTAGTCCCGCCCCCAACCCCGCTTTAAAATAAAATATATAAATAAAATACATTTAATAAATTCCTAGTCAGAACAACATTCGTTTTTGACATAAATGTATTTATTGTATTACATTATACTACAATTAGTCCTTGTTACGTGTGTGTGCGTAAATGTCGGATCTAGAAATAAAAGCCTGGTGTGAATGACTAGTTTCCTGAACCCCTTAACCAGTGTCTGGACGTCCCCGCTTCACAATATCTAAAGCAGCAATCCCGCCTGGGATCTTACCGCAATGTTATACATTGGAGGGGATGTGTTCCCTACCTCTCTTCTGGGTTAGGGGGGGTTCCGATGTCTTCCATGTGAAGCTTGAGTCAGATCTGGAAGAAAGCAGTATAGGTTATTTCGATGAAGTATAGGGCAAGTAAGATGTATAGGGCAAGTAAGAGATCCAGAGTGTGGGGGAGAGAAAGAGAGAGTGTGGGGGAGAAAAAGAGAGAGTGTGGGGGAGAGAGAGAGAGAGAGAGAGAGAGAGAGAGAGAGAGAGTGGGGGAGAGAGAGAGAGTGTGGGGGAGAGAGAGAGTGGGGGAGAGAGAGAGGGAGAGTGTAGGGGAGAGAGAGTGTGGGGGAGAGAGAGAGAGTGTGTGTGGGGGAGAGAGAGAGAGTGTGTGGGGGAGAGAGAGAGAGAGTGTGTGGGGGAGAGAGAGAGAGAATGTGGGGGAGAGAGAGAGAGAGTGTGGGGGAGAGAGAGAGAGTGGGGGAGAGAGAGAGTGTGGGGGAGAGAGAGAGAGTGTGGGGGGAGAGAGAGAGAATGTGGGGGAGAGAAAGAGAGAGAGAGAGTGGGGGAGAGAGAGAGTGTGTGGGGGAGAGAGAGAGAGAGAGAGAGAGAGAGAGAGAGAGAGAGAGAGAGGGGGGGGGAGAGATAGAGAGAGAATGTGGGGGATAGAGAGAGAGAGTGGGGTAGAGAGAGAGAGAGACTGGGAGAGAGAGAGAGTGTGGGGGAGAGAGAGAGAGAGTGGGGGAGAGAGAGAGAGTGGGGGAGACAGAGGGAGAGTGTGGGGGAGAGAGAGATTGGGGGAGAAAGAGAGTGTGGGGAAAAGAGAGAGTGTGGGGGAGAGAGAGTGTGGGGGAGAGAGAGAGTGGGGGGAGAGAGAGAGTGGGGGGAGAGAGAGTGGGGGGGAGAGAGAGAGTGGGTGGGAGAGAGAGAGTGGGGGAGAGAGAGTGGGGGGGAGAGAGAGAGTGGGGGGGAGAGAGAGAGAGTGTGGGGGAGTGTGGGGGAGAGAGAGAGTGTGGGGGAGAGAGAGAGTGTGGGGGAGAGAGAGTGTGTGGGGGAGAGAGAGAGTGTGGGGGAGAGAGGGAGTGGGGGGAGAGAGAGAGTGGGGGGAGAGAGAGAGTGGGGGGAGAGAGAGAGTGGGGGGGAGAGAGAGAGTGGGGGGAGAGAGAGAGAGTGGGGAGAGAGAGAGTGGGGGAGAGAGAGTGGGGGAGAGAGAGAGAGTGTGGGGGAGAGAGAGAGTGTGGGGGAGAGAGAGAGTGTGGGGGAGAGAGAGAGTGTGGGGGAGAGAGAGTGTGGGGGAGAGAGAGAGTGGGGGGAGAGAGAGAGTGGGGGGAGAGAGAGAGAGTGGGGGAGAGAGAGAGAGAGTGGGGGAGAGAGAGAGTGTGGGGGAGAGAGAGAGAGTGGGGGAGAGAGAGAGAGAGAGAGAGTGTGGGAGAGAGAGAGAGAGAGTTAATTGGGGGGAGAGAGAGAGTGTGTGGGGGAGAGAGAGAGTGTTGGGGAGAGAGAGAGAGTGGGGGGAGAGAGACAGAGAGAGAGAGGGGGAGAGAGAGTGTGGGAGAGAGAGAGTGGGGGGGAGAGAGAGAGTTTGGGGGGGAGAGAGAGAGTGTGGGGGAAAGAGGAAGAGTGAGGGGGAGAGACAGAGTGTGGGGGGAAGACAGAGGGGAGAAACAGTGGGTGACACACAGAGGGTGGGTGACACACAGAGTGGGGGGGTGACTGACTGGGGGGGTGACTGACTTGGGGGGTGACTGACTTGGGGGGGGCGACTGACTGGGGGGGTGACTGACTGGGGGGGGTGACTGACTGGGGGTGGTGACTGACTGGGGGGGTGACTGACTGGGGGGGGGTGACTGACTGGGTGGTGACTGACTGGGGGGGGTGACTGACTGGGGGGTGACTGACCGGGGGGGGTGACTGACTGGGGGGGGGTGACTGACTGGGGGGGGGGGGTGACTGACTGGGGGGGGTGACTGACTGGGGGGGTGACTGACTGCGGGGGTGACTGACTGAGGGGGGTGATTGACTGGGGGGGTGACTCCCATACACATACTCCCATACACACATACACATTCATTCACACACACACTCTCCCACACACACACACAGGGAGGAAAGGCCAAGACCAGCACCACGCTCCTCCCCCACCCACCCACGCCCAGCTCCCGCTCATGGGGGGGGGGCAGGCCGACATCCCCCCCCAATCAGCAGGGTGGGTGGCACGTGGCGAGGTATCCCCCAGCGGGCGCCCCAGGGGACAATCAGCCCCGCCGTGGCCACCACTGCCCGACATCCCCCCCTCCTCATGCGGCGGCTGCGCCGTCATGAAGCAAGCTGGCGCATGGAGGCACGTGGTGAGGGGTGAGGGCCGAGGCCCCCCCCGCACGCCAACCGGGCTGCAGCAGCGGGGACCACCCGCCCCGGGCAGCGATCGGTGGATCGAGGGGAAGGGGACAGGAGCAGGGGAAGGGAACAGAAGCAGGGGACGGGGACAGGAACAGGGGACAGGAGGAGGGGAAGGGGACAGGAGCAGGGGACAGGAGCAGGGGACAGGAGAGCTGCCGCGGTGGGGAGTAGGGAGCCATGTGGGGACCAGGGGGATCGCAGGGAAGGAGCAGAGGGGCCGCAGCATGGCGAGTACTTACCCTCCAACAGATGTCCGGGCAGAAAGAATGGCCGCTCGTTGGGGGCGGGCTCATATAGAGCCTGGCCGCGCGCCCACAAAGCCTGGGAGCACGTGCCAATCAGCTGTCAGGTAGGGGGAGTTTTTTTATTTTTTCAGCGCGAGCAGGGAAATTTAAAAAAAAAACACGTGTGCTGCTTGGGCCAATATTTACTCGCCTGGGGGTTAAATCCACACGCTCCGGGCGTGTAAATGTATAGGATTGTCGAACACTGTATATATATATATATAAAGACATAGATAACAGTCTTATAAGAAAAGTCTTATCTGTCTCTTGTAGGGGAAGGCTTTTTTGTTCTCCTGGTGTCCACACCTTTGTGCAATAAGGCAATGCCAGGATCCAGGTTTAGAAGTACTTTCCCCTGTGTCTTGCTGGCAGTGTGCAGTCTCTTCTGGCAGGCTCAAGACGTCTGTGTTCCCTCTGCCAGTCTCATCTGTGAGACTCAGGAACCTCTCTGTCTATCTCCTTGTTCAGCTCACATGTGTGCTCAGGAGTCTCCCCTTCCTGTCTCAGGAGGAGCCTTTTCTCTAACAAACCTCCAATCAGCCAGGTGCTGGTCAATTAACCAGCACACTGCTGGATTAGAGGCAAGTTTTCTGAACAGGGATAAATCCCCTGTTACATACCTCCCCTGTTTGTGGGAAGCTCGGGCTTGCCACGGCCAAAGCCAGTCCTTCCACTCTCATTCGAGATATCTCAGTGACTTGAATGAGAGGGGATGGAGGAGAACCCTCAGTCCTGCTGGGATTGGAGCCCTTCCTCCAGTTTAGTAGTGTCTCCTCCAGAAGGTGCTTGAGATCAGCAGTCCTCAGTCGCTCAAGGAGAACTTTTTCCAAGTAGTCTTTCTACTGACCACGTGGTCATGAGCTTTCCCCTGTGTCGGGCGCTCCTCTTTTTGTAGGCAGACTGTATGGAGACAGTCACAGAGCGTTTATGCAAATCGCTCTCTCTCGCCAACTTTCCCATGTGCTCCACTTTAGCACCAAATGTCCACTTCATGGTATCACAAGAGCGCCCAAGAACAGCCACCTGAGCCCTCAGTTCTTGAAGCTGTCTTCCTGCATTTTCCCCATTCAATGTAGTTGCCAGTTCAGCTTCTTTGGGATTGAGTTGCGATTCCAGCTCCATTTCCAGAGAACGTCCTATCTTTTCAGCTTCCTCAGCTAAGGATTCTTCTGGCTTTGATTCTGCATTCCTACCTCTGTTTGTTGCCTATTGGGCAGCTGCAGGTTTGGCTAGTGCTTTCTTAGGGGGCTCAAACTTCGTAATCTTGTTTTGAAGGTGCGTGGAGTCCCCAGCTCTCGCTGTACCCTTGTCCTCACGGGCATTAGTTACTGTGGGATACCGATGCTTGGGCAGAGCCAATACCTTTTCCCGTATTGGAGGAATCTGTAAGTTACTGGTCTGCAGAATTTCACTGTTGCAGGGTACATGCAACTACACACGCGGGTTTCTTGACAAGGCTTATTTATTTAACCTTGAAAAATATACAGCACACAAAACAAAAATAGCTTTTCATCAGCAACAAAAGGAAAATGGCTTTTCTTCAGCAGACAGACAAAAACAGTTTCTCTTTAGCAGACAGTGTATATGGCAGTTGCCATTTTCTATGCGGGGGACAGACAGTTCACAATTCATCTACTTTTCTAATCAGACCTTGTATCAGGAAATCTCTCAGCAGCTTACTCCTCTCTCCTCAACAGACAGGCTCCATGTCTCTACAGCCTGGGTTTTAACTCACCTTGATTAGGCAGCTGGGTTCCAACTAATTGTCCTGAGGTTCCCAGCTGAAGTTAACCTAGTCAGTGCTGCACTGCAGATTAGACATAGGTTTTCCAGGCATATAACTGGTGACTTTTATTTACCCTGTCACATTCCTCCCCTGTTAGTGTGTGGCTGGGGCTACGCACGGCTGAAGCCCGACCATCCACCACTTCTCTAGAAAAGAAATCAGCATTTGTGTTCTCTTTTCCTGGCCTATGCTGAATCTCAAATGAGAAGGGTTAGAGGGCCATATACCACCTAGTCAATCTAGCATTGGAATCCTTCATGCTATTTAACCACTTCAGTGGAGCATGATCCGTCACCAGAGTAAAATGGACTCCTGCCAGGTAATGCCTCAAAGCCTCGATTGCCCACTTTACTGCGAGGCACTCTTTCTCAATCACTGAGTAGTTTTTTTCCCTTGGGAACAATTTCCTACTCAGGAAAAGGATAGGATGTTCAACTCCCTCAAACTGTTGTGACAACACTGCCCCTAGCCCTATCTCTGATGCATCTGTTACACTATAAAAGGGCTGTTGAAGTCTGGGCTTCTAAGGATGGGACCCTCTGATAGACATATTTTTATGTCCTCAAAGGCTCTCTGACAATCCCTTGACCACACCACTTGTGTAGGGGCACACTTTTTTGTGAGGTCCGTTAAAGGGGCTGCCATTTCCGAATAGTTGGGGATGAACCGCCGGTAGTACCCTGCTAAACCCAGCAGAGAGCGCACCTGCATTTTTGTTTGGGGGGTCAGAACTTCTTTCAGGGCAGCTACCTTGTCAGCTAGTGGCCTTACTTTTCCACCTCCCACTGCATACCCTAAGTATTTGGTTTCCGCTTTACCCAAGGCACATTTCTTAGGGTTGGCTGTGAGCCCTGCCTCTCTTAGAGATTTGAGGACCGCTTTCAGCCTATTTAGATGGGCCTGCCAGTGTTTACTATAAATGACAATGTCATCTAGGTAGGCTGCGGCATAAGTCTTATGGGGCCTCAGTACCTTATCCATGAGTCTCTGAAATGTGGCTGGGGCTCCATGCAGTCCAAATGGCATTGTCACAAACTGGTATAAACCCATGGGAGTGGCAAAGGCTGTTTTGCATTTGGACTTTTCCTCTAAGGGTATTTGCCAGTATCCTTTTGTCAAGTCCAACGTGGATATATATTCCGCGTTACCAAGGGCGTCAATTAATTCGTCCACCCTTGGCATCGGATATGCGTCAAACTTGGTACCGCATTGACCTTTCGGAGGTCCACACAAAATCATACCTTCCCATCGGGTTTAGGGACCATAATTAGTGGACTACACCACTCACTGCATGACTCCTCAATCACTCCTAAGTGTAACATTTCTTGTACCTCCTTCTCTAACAGAGCCCCATGACTTTCAGGCAACCTATAAGGACGGGAACGTACTTTTACCCCAGGTGCTGTCTCGATTGCATGGGAAATTACGTTAGTTTGTCCTGGTAAGTCAGAAAAAACATCCTGGAATTGTGTAATTATTGCTAACAAGTCCCCTTTTTGTGCAGAGGACAACTGTTTACCCATTGGGATTTTATCGTCACTCATGATGTTCTCCCATGGAGGCTGAGGACCCAATTCCGTTTCCTCCTCCACCGGGTGGATGAATAGAGACCGCTGCATCTTCCAGGGTTTCAGCAAGTTCACATGGTAAATTTGTTTACCCTACCTGGACCCTGGTTGAGCGATCTCGTGATCCACATCACCCATACGGCGGAGTACTTCGAATGGGCCCTGCCATTTGGCCAGGAGTTTACTCTCGCAACTTGGTAACAATAACATCACCTGGTCTCCTGGGTGAAACACTCTCATGCGAGCATTCTGATTGTAATGTCTCTCCTGACTGTCCTGGGCTGATCTAAGATTCTCCCTGGCAAAATGGCCGACCACATATAGGCACTTCCTAAGGTCTAGTACATATTGCAGGGTATTTTTAGAAGGGGACTGCTGTTCCTCCCAGGACTCCTTTAGGAGGTCTAGGATACCCCGGGGTTGGCGGCCATAGAGCAATTCAAATGGAGATAATCCCGTGGAGGCCTGGGGAACTTCCCGCACTGCAAACAGCAGAAAAGGGAGAAGCTCATCCCAGGCTCTCTTCTCTGAATCTACAAATTTCCTCAGCATCCCTTTTAGAGTTTGGTTAAATCTTTCCACCAATCCGTCAGTCTGTGGATGGTAGACCGATGTCCGAACAGACTTGACCTCTAGTAACTTTAAGACATCCTGCATCAGTTTAGCCATGAAATTTGTACCTTGGTCTGTCAACATAACCTGGGGAAGTCCAACCCATGAGAACAGTTCCAACAACTTGTTGGCTACTTGCTTCGCCGTTGCTGTTCTCAGGGGGAACGCCTCAGGATATCTTGTCGCATAATCAACTATTACAAGGATAAACCTGTGTCCTTTCGCAGAAGGTTCTAGAGGTCCTACCAAGTCTACCCCAATCCTCTCAAAGGGAACTGACACCAAGGGTAGAGGAATAAAAGGGGCTGGTTTTTGTCCTTTTGGACTAGTTAGCTGGCACTCCGGACATGCTGCACAAAGCTTAGCAATATCACTATGCATCCCTGGCCAATAGAATTGGGATGAAATACGATCCAATGTTTTATCCCTGCCCAGGTGACCACCCCAAGGGACAGTATGGGCTAGAGTGAACACAGATTTAACAAACGCCTTGGGAACCAATATCTGTCTGTGACCTCCCCTGTTTGTGTCTGCCTATTCACCCTATACAGGATATCATTTGATAGCTCAAAATGGGGGAATACTATCACCCCCTGTGCATCTTAAATCTGTTCATCAATTTTCACCACCTTGTCATACTGTCTAGCAAGTATTGGGTCTTCCCTTTGCTTCTGGTGAAAGTCAGGGAGGTACAGGTCTGGTAAATATCCAGGGCCCATATGGCCCTTTGGCCATCCCCAGCCATCACTTGTGACCTCTGACTACTAGAATAGTCACCTTGAGACCAGATTTCTGCAACCAGTCCTGTTTGTCCAAGCGTCTTTGCTTCCGAGTCTTTTGAACCCGGTGTCTACTGGGAAAAAGGTCTGCCGAGAAGGGGAACAGTTTGCCAGGGTTCTCCTGAGCCCTAGAAGGAGGCTCCTCATAAAAGACTGGGGTCATTAGGTCCAAAAAGAAAGGCCAGTCTCGACCGAGCACAACAGGGGCAGGGAGCCAAGGAGCGACTCCTACTTCGAGGTAAGCCTCCTGACCTTTTACCTGTAGCCGGATTTTGGCCGTCGGATAGCGTTTTACATCGCCGTGTATACATTCTATGCTCCATGGGGAGTCAAAAGAACACACGCTGGGCGGTAACAGTTCCTGGAGGACCCAGAGCCCGAATCTAGAAGGGCCTGGACGGTTTTTCCCCCAATCAGGGCTGGAAGTAGCCAGGGCTTGTAATTTTCCCCAGTAAAAGCCGAGGCGACGGTTTTGCTGAATGAACAATCCATCAGTGGACAGTCCACATACCGGTGGCCTTGTTCTCCGCAGGCGGAACATGGGGAGGGTTCCCTCGCAGGAGGGGGCTGTGGATAGCGCTCCGCTGGACCGGTTACTGGAGACCAGGCATCTGGTGGGTCCTGTGGGCGACATCCTCGGACGTTCCTCTCACTTTGCGACGAGCCGACATCCGGAAGGAGATGAGGGTCTCTACGGGGACCAGCATTTGGACTCCGTCCTTGCTGGAACGACTGCTCCTTCCGTTGGACTTGGCGGTTCCGTGACGGGCCGTAGGTTCCCCATTGATCCGACCTCCCTCTTTGGGCGTCCGCAAGTACCGGTGGAGTCGGGTCCAGGACACTCGCCTGCTGCTCAGCCCCAAGGAAGTTCTCCACGAGTCGGACCGCCAAAGCTAGGGTTTCAGCAGCGTGGCGTTTCACCCACGAGCTTGCGGAAGGGGGTATTATTTGTAGAAATTGTTCCAAAACCACCTGCTCAAGAATTGCCTCCTTAGTGCACTCCTCGGGTTGTATCCAGCGCGAACATAAATCCAATAATTGCTGAGCAAGGACCCAGGGTCTCATCTTAGCGGTGTACTTCATGTTCCGGAACTGCTGCCGGTAGGTCTCTGGGGTCAGACCTAAGCGATCCAGTATGGCGGCTTTTACTTGTTGGTAGTCAATTGCCTGATCTGCTGGGAGACCCTGATATGAGGCCTGGGCTTCTCCTATGAGGAGCGGGGCCAAAGCAATTGCCCAGTGATCTGTAGCCCAACCCTGAGCTTCAGCAACTCTTTCAAAAGTCAGTAAAAAAGCCTCTGGATCCTCGTCCGGAGCATTTTCCTCAGGAGTATCGGGGGTTTGATTGCAAGTTCTGGACTGGCAGACCCCTGGAATTGTGTCAACAGCTTGGCAATCCACTCATCCTGTGCTGTTTGTAGTCTTTCATCTCTCTCCGCTTGCAGCCGGGCCTGCTCGCACAGAAACGCTTTCAACATTTCTTCCATTCTTGTGTGTGTGTGGCCCTTTAACTGCAGGAGCCTTTTGAAAAAAATCAAATCTCACTTCTTGACACCATATGTTGCAGGGTACATGCAACTACACACGTGGGTTTCTTGACAAGGCTTATTTATTTAGCCTTGAAAAATATACAGCACACAAAACAAAAATAGCTTTTCATCAGCAACAAAAGGAAAATGGCTTTTCTTCAGCAGACAGACAAAAACAGTTTCTCTTTAGCAGACAGTGTATATGGCAGTTGCCTTTTTCTATGCAGGGGACAGACAGTTCACAATTCATCTACTTTTCTAATCAGACCTTGTATCAGGAAATCTCTCAGCAGCTTACTCCTCTCTCCTCAACAGACAGGCTCCATGTGTCTACAGCCTGGGTTTTAACACACCTTGATTAGGTAGCTGGGATCCAACTAATTGTCCTGAGGCTCCCAGCTGAAGTTAACCTAGTCAGTGCTGCACTGCAGACTAGACATAGGTTTTCCAGGCATATAACTGGTGGCTTTTATTTACCCTGTCACACTCACTCTGTTTCTTGAGTGTATCCTGCCATTCTCCTTTCAGGGTCTTTATTTCTTCCCTGTGCTTTCTCTGAGCTTGCTTCCACCTATCATTCATTATTTTGTGGAGCAATGGTAGCTTCTTCGCTTGGGCCGCAGATACTCGTCTCAGTTTCTGGACCTTTATGCGCTCCCTCTTGTACCGAGTCACCTGGCCTCTAAGTTTAGCCTCCAGCGATGCTTTGGTGATGGTCAAGGTAGCCTTCAGTTTATCCTGCTGCGTTGTGAGGACACACTGGGTAATCAGACGTTCCTGCAGCACTTGTATTTCCTTAGCAGCCTGCAGATTTTCTTACTGCAGAGTTCGCTGCTTCTCCTCGACATTCTGGAGGTGTGTACGCAGACCTTGCAGTTGGTGCTGCAGTCGGTGCTCTGCTTCAAACTTTTCATCTTCCAACCGTTTCTTTAATTTTTCAAGCTCGTGCAGCTTTTCATTCTTTCCATTGACATGGTCTGTCAACTCCGAATTTTCTTTTTTTAATCTTACATTTTCTCTTTTTTCAGTCTCTGTACTATTCAGGGCCTCCTTGCAGTCCACCTTCCATTTTTGCACATCTGCTTGGAGGCGGGCTGTCTCCTGGCGTGAGACTTCCATCTCCAGGTTTAGGGTCTGAAGCTCCTTCTGAGAGAATTTGAGATCTAAGTTAAGATGGAGGATAGTTTTCTTTGAAATTTCCAGCTCCTCAGTGAGACTGTGAAGTTCCTTTCTGGAGACTTCCAGTTCTGTGCGGCAGCTGTTGATCTCATGATGTGAGGCATCCAGTGCTCTGTGGAGTGTATGAACCTCCTTCTGAGATACATCCACCTCTGTCCGGACACTGTTGACCTCCTGTTGTGAGGCATTCAGCTCTACGCGAAGAGTGTGAACCTCTTGCTGAAAGACTGTAATCTTCTTCAGTGCCTCCTCATACTTCCGCTTCAGCTTAGCCATCATTTTATCAGATGGGCTCTGCTTTTCCACCATGGTGGCATTATTAGTGTTTGCAGCATCTACTGTTGCGGCAGCTTTTATTCTTACAAATCACCGGCTTTTACCTGCCTTGTTCCTGGAATGCCACGCTGTTCACCTGGAGCATGCCGCGCTCCTTTTGCGTTCCCAGCCAGGGGTCATGCCCGGCTGACGCGCGGTTGATGGGTTTATTGATAATGGTTCGTATTTAAATAGGCTGCAATGCTTCGCGTGTAAGCCAGATGGCAGAAATTCATGAATTGTAATGCGCCGAATCAGTAATGTGTCGGCTTGCAGGTGTTTCGTTTAAAAAAGATACTGTACCACAGTGTGCTATTGTAACTTGGCCAAGGCCATGAGACTGAAGGAAGAGTTGCCAAAATGTATCAATTTAGGCTTTTCATATTAAAGAAAGACAAAGACCAGTTTCAGTTTGTGTTACACTATTCTGCAGAGACCCACCATGAGTGTTCAAATGCAGCCCGCTTTCCAAAAACCTGACAGAAGTTACGCGTATTTGATATGGGCCGCGATTAATGCAACAGATGATAAGATGGCAACAGTTGCTCAAATTTATCAGTATTTTATTCAAAACTAAGACTTTTACAAATTTTCGCCAACTCCTCATACGTGGAAGCGTGCAGTAAGGAAAAGGTTATGTAGCGACCCCTGTTTTCACCGTATTGAGCCCCAATTTGTTGGAGGGTATTGGTGTGTGTCACCGGATTTTTCCCGTATCTATGATCATGGAGGCGGCAAAAGGCGAAGGGTCATGTTAAAACCAACTAAGAAGCGACAGTCGCTGCCAAGCAATGCACCAGCACCAGCACCGGCTTCCAATGACGGTCCCACTGTCAGTGACAACTCTGAGCCTGAGCCTGAATCGGATTTGGCGTGCAGTTTTGATGAAGCTTGCATGTACCTAAGCGATTTCCAGCCTCACCAGCTGACTACAGGTGGACTAGTCCCGCAGCAAACTGTCGACATGGATGATGAAGAAAGCTGGACTGACAGTGGACCGGCGCCGGCGCCAGCTGAATGGGAAATTCAATGGTGAGTTGCCGTATTATTTTGTTGGGGCTGGCTGGGTACTTCTTTAGGGGGCTGACCATTACTGTACATTAAAACTTTTCTTTTTGTTTTTCATCAGAAAAGAAAACGGCTAATGGGGGGATTTCGATGGATAATATTGTACTGTATGCTGATGTTTTCCGGCCGTACAGTATACTGTGTAATAAACCCGAATAAATAAAACTATGCATTTATTCTACATGTTCAGTATCGTGTCATTATGTGTCTTCTACAGTATACTGTACAGTGGTATACAGTGCCTAACATCTATGGCCAAAAAGAATTTTATTTCTAGGTGCCCTAGAACAGAAGTATCCACGCCAATTGCCCGTGAACTTGACCGCGGCCCTAAGTAGTTCCCACGCCAATTGCGCGAATATAATGTAAAATAATCCGTTCTGTGGGTCTGAGCAGGTTGAAATTTACCTGGTCCTCATGCGGCAGGACCCTTGCTATAGTGGCAAAATATCAGCCTTTGCACGACCCCCGGAACCGGAGGTACCAAAAGACAGTTTAAAACCACATTACTAAATTGGCTTTTTTTCTGCCATGCAAGTCAATGGCAGTTACCTGAAATTTAACATCACCCTGACTCGGTTCTGTTGCCACGAGAGGGTCGCAATTTGCCATGCAATCCTGCCGCAACTAGGACTACATGGTGACCGAATCTGAGCCCTCTAGGTCGAACAGAACCGGAGTTGTGGGCTCCAGGTTTCTGCTCATTCTGACTTAGCCGGTTCAAAGCTTTCTCCGCCATTACGCTCAATGGTAGGACCCTCCTCGCCGGCGTGACCCTTTCTCGTCGCCATTACTGCTTGGACCCTGTTGGGGTCAAGTGAGGGGGTTCCTAACATCTAGGGGCAAAATGAATTTTATTTCTAGGTGCCCTAGAACAGAAGTTCCCACGCAAATTGACCTAGTTCCCACGCAAATTGACCTAGTTCCCACGCCAATTGCCGTAGTTCCTACGCCAATTGCGCGGCCAGGCAGTAGAAAAACAGTGCAGCAAGCCTCTACATTTGTTACACTGTCAAAGGAGCAAATGGAAACAATGTGAGGCAATTCAACATGTTCTTTTATTGGTGGGGTCAGTACAAAAACATTTATTTACAAATACAGTGCAATGTTGAAGCATTTTAAGTAACATCTCCTTTATTAAAGAAACCCAGTACTGTATACAGTACAGTACAGTGGGATGGTGCGCAACACTGTCAGTCAGACCTGCACCAGTTCAGTCCTAGAGGGCAGCAAACAGGGCAGGTTTTCACTGCAACATTGAAAACCGTGCCTGTTTGCGGCCCTCAGGGACTGGAGTTGTGCATGTCCTGTGAAAAAAAACACACAACAACATCTCCTTTGTTTAAGTACAGCAGGTACTGTAGGGCAAAACATGTAGAGTACAATACAGTTCAGCACAACAGTATGGTCTCACTGAAAGTCCTCCACATTGTCCATCCATTGCCGATTCCTTGCATGGCGCAAAACGCCATTAATGCAGTCTCGAACGCCTTTCATTACAGGATCTGTAACTGTATAAAAGCGCCGCATTTCTTCCACAATGTTTTTCCTTAAATTGACAGGAAGGGCCTTTTTTACGTGATTCCCATCGTAGTTCACTTTGAACACCCACTCGCAGTACAACGTGTAGGGAACATGGTGCTTAAAAATGATCAAGGCATACTTGTGGGGTACACCAGCACTCATCACCCTATACTTCTCCCTAAGCGCCGGTGTCAGATCGCGCAGGGTGATGTCGGGCACTGTTTCGATGCGAGCGGGTGTAGGTCTTTTGGGAGCGGGTGTGCTTGTGGCGACGGGCGATGGTAGGTTGTCTGGGAGGAAGCTTTCCTCCGGTCGTGGTCGCCGTGTTGTCTCCTGGCGTGGTCTTGATGGGGTTGTCATGTCCTCCTCAACTGCATACATGTACACTACATCTTGTGGTGGAGGGGGTGCGCTTGGTGATGGAAGGGGGTCGAAGGTCCCATTCATCACATCCATGTCACCCCCCTGCTCCGGCGTCGGGGAAACAGGGGCATTAGCACCGAGCAAATAATGTATGCCCGCAATGTCAGCCTCTATCTTCTCCATCCGTCGATCCATCCGTTGCTCCATTTGTAGCAGCCGTGCAAGGCTGATATTTTGCCACTATGGCTAGGCTCCTCCCGCATGAGGACCAGGTAAATTTCAACCCGCTCACACCCACAGAACGAATTATGTTACATTATACTTACTGTATATACAGGATTTATATATTTTTATTTTAAAGATATTAAAGAATGTACTGTATTGTATTTAAAACATGTGACTGTAAACCATAGTGACTGACAAATATTTTAACACCCTGATGAAATACAGTATCAGTGTACTCTCAATTCTCACAGTGCTGTGCACATCAGATTTACATTTCAAATTCGAGAGGGGATTTTCCAAAGCATTACCGTACAAACAACAGGCCTCTAAGGGTTGGGGGAGGGGGATGGTGTGATTAGACGCAGGCGTACTGAGTGTTTGTAGCTCGGCTATGGGCGGATTAAGAACACAATGGCAATATGCATAAGGTTATCGACCCAGTGGAGAGAGGGGGTTGGTAGGATAGGGTGACTCAGCCGATTGACGCTTGGCTAGGGAGGGATTAAAAACTCTGGAGGTGTGTGGCTGAAATAGTTAACAGCACTGTAATTTCAAAAGGCAGTTCATCATAATAATTTGATGAATAAACCCCCAAAGACAACCCCCAAATACAGTACATAAAAAGCAAGTCACTTTAACTCCCTGTGCCCCATGCACCAAAAATGTTTTGTGGCAGAAGAATTTAATAAAGGCTGCAGTATGTATTATTGTGTGTTGATGGTTAGAATTGCTGTGCACTTTAAATGTTTCAACATTGTACAGTATTTGTAAATAAATGTTTTTGTACTGACTCCACCAATAAAAGACCATGTTGAATTGCCTCACATTGTTTCCATTTGCTCCTTTGACAGTGTAACAAATGTAGAGGCTTGCTGCACTGTTTTTTTACTGCCTGGTCACGCAATTGGCGTAGGAACTACGGCAATTTGCGTGGGAACTAGGTCAATTGGCGTGGGAACTTCTGTTCTAGGGCACCTAGAAATAAAATTCATTTTGCCCCTAGATGTTAGGAACCCCCTCACTTGACCCCAACAGGGTCCGAGCAGTAATGGCGACGAGAAAGGGTCACGCCGGCGAGGAGGGTCCTACCATTGAGCGTAATGGCGGAGAAAGCTTTGAACCGGCTAAGTCAGAATGAGCAGAAACCTGGAACCCACAACTCCGGTTCTGTTCGACCTAGAGGGCTCAGATTCGGTCACCATGTAGTCCTAGTTGCGGCAGGATTGCATGGCAAATTGCGACCTTCTCGTGGCAACACAACGGAGTCAGGGTATGTTAAAGTTCAGGTAACTGCCATTGACTTGCATGGCAGAAAAAAAGCCACTTTAGTAATGTGGTTTTAAACTGTCTTTTGGTACCTCCGGTTCCGGGGGTCGTGCAAAGGCTGATATTTTGCCACTATGTCAAGGGTCCTGCCGCATGAGGACCAGGTAAATTTCAACCCGCTCAGACCCACAGAACGGATTATTTTACATTATATTCGCGCAATTGGCGTGGGAACTACTTAGGGCCGCGATCAAGTTCACGGGCAATTGGCGTGGGAACTTCTGTTCTAGGGCACCTAGAAATAAAATTCTTTTTGGCCATAGATGTTAGGCACTGTATACCACTGTACAGTATACTGTAGAAGACACATAATGACACGATACTGAACATGTAGAATAAATGCATAGTTTTATTTATTCGGGTTTATTACACAGTATACTGTACGGCCGGAAAACATCAGCATACAGTACAATATTATCCATCGAAATCCCCCCATAAGCCATTTTCTTTTCTGATGAAAAACAAAAAGAAAAGTTTTAATGTACAGTAATGGTCAGCTCCCTAAAGAAGTACCCAGCCAGCCCCACCAAAATAATATGGCAATAAGACAGTACTCACCATAGAATTAAAATTCATTTTCCCCCAGATGTTAGGAACCCCCTCACTTCACCCCAACAGTGTCCGAGCATGTACAGTACAGTACTGTACTTTAAAATAAATTAAATATGCAATTTTACTATTACTGCGCGCGCACGCACAGACTGTGTACTGTAGGTTGAACCGCGAAGGTATTAGACTTCAGAGACAACAGCTCGCAAACGCCCCCATGCGTTTTTACACGGCATTGCAGTATTGCAGTCAGCGGGAATAAAATGCTTAAATCACAGCCGCGAAAATAACGCAATACACCCCGGGAGAAAACGACACAAAACCGCACATCACCGGGATATTCTGAAATTCGCGGAGCTAGCCATATAGTAAGAATAAAGTTGGTCGCCACTGTAGCTCAGTCTTGAGATCGACCAATTCTGTCCTGGCCAAGGAGTACATCGTGAGCACATTCTTCTGTAGCCCCACGTTATTTTTCAGTAGCTCTGCGTAATCATCTTTCTTCAGTTTCAATTGTTCGCGGAGCAGATCACAGTCACGCCTGGCAACCTTCAGGGCATCCCCAGGGCTGGTCAAGGGATCGTCACTCACCGGTTCCGGCTCCGCTTCGCTGGTATGGTTGGTTGAGGGTTTCTCACTATTAGCACCGGACAGACACTTCTTTGGGGTACACGACTTCTGCCTTGGGCCCTCTGGATATTCGGTCATCTGCGGGACGACTTCTCCCTTTTCTCTAGGCTGCAGGGCATTTCGGACCCCTTTTTCCTCCGCGGGATCTGCAGATGTGTCTGTTCCTTCCACGGTAAGTGAAGAACCGCTTTTCTTTTTTTTTACACCTTTTTGTTTTGGATGACTCCGTCCCATCAGGAATACTGGGGTCTCCTTCTTTATTTGATACTTCAGCAGCTTCATTCTATACGCCAGGCTTTTCTTGCAGTTGTGTTAGCTGACAGAAATATTTGGTGATCTGCTGCTCCTGCAGAAGGAATGTCTTCCTCCTTATCGGACTGGAAGGGCCACTCTTCCGTGGGGTAGGGTTCATTACAGGAATGCTGCATTTTGTCCTCCATTTTGGGGCTATTAGGTGTATTTTTCTTCCTGACCTCAGGAGGCGCTATTGTAGCTGTTGCCACTGTATTTCTAGAACCCCAAATGGTGGTAGACCTACAGGTGGGCATATTTTGCTCGTAGAGCTCGTAGCTCTCACAGGCCTCTCTGTAGACTTTTTCTTCCCTTGGGTAAGTTTTACAATATTAGCAGTACTGTGCATGCATTCACTCTCATCGTCTTAATAAGGCCTGAAGGGACACGGCTCCGTGTGGTGGGGTTCTTTACACCAGGAACAAATTTTCTTCCCTATTTTTGCAGAGTCTGTATTTGACTTCAGCTGGGCGGCCATTTTAAATTCCCAGGGTTTTTTGTTTTTTCCTCTCCACAGGTGTATTCTTCCCCTTGACCTATTGGGGCTCTATTTCTTTAAATACAATGCTTGCTAGCTGCCCGTTTCCTTGCTTCAGCAATGGCATTTGCTTTACACCATTTACTTGCTATGACCAATCCCTCCACTTCAGCAACAGAATTTGGTTTTCTGCTTGAGTTCAGTAATTTTCAGTCTCATCTTTGGGTAATATGGCCTTCACTCTTCACACTTTGGGTGCATGTTGTACTCCCAAGATACATACAGACTTTACTTGCAAAAAAAAATATTCTCTTTTTTTTCTACTTTCTTTCACTCCGGGCAGGGCGACTTAACACTCAGCAATTGGCTTTGGGTTACCCTTTACACAGTTCAGCAATCCCTTTTTCCCGGCGGGGCAATTTTACACACAGCACTTGCTTGAAAATTCCCCTGCTTCAGCAAAACATTTTTTTTTTTAAAAGAAAATGATAAACAAAGCCTAGCTCCTATCATTGGAGCGCTAACTCACTTCTTGAACCCTTACTACGGCTGTAAGGCAAATTCCCTATTTCAACAACCATATTACACATTGTGATAGGCAAGTAAGGTTTACCTGCTTCAGCACAGTCTCTCTCACTCCTCTTGGAATCGGGGAAAAGAGTCCATTCGTGGTTTTGTGGTTTTGTTCAGTGCAGTGTAGATTTCCTGCCTGGATGTGTATCCCTTTAATTCTGATCTCTGCTGCAGGTGAATCTTTGTTTATGTTGCTCAGGCTCTTTGTAAGCAAAAAGCACAAAAAAAAATTCACAGGCAATCTCCGGGGCCCCTTTTAACTTCAAGGGCCACCTCTCATCCCAACTTCTGACACCATATGTAAGAGACATGTTCAGAGGTACGCAATGGAGACTGTTTTAAGGTGAAATTAAAATAAAGTTTTATTGCGCCTGTCACTTTAAACACAGCAAACATGTAAATCAGCAAACAAAATCCGCTCCACGTTGGAGTATATATACTGTACACTTGTAGTCCAGCTCCCTTTAACTGCATGGTTACGATTCACCGGCTGAAATCATAGGGACATTTATATATATATATAAAGACATAGATAACAGTCTTATAAGAAATGTCTTATCTGTCTCTTATAGGGAAAGGCTTCTTTGTTCTCCTGGTGTCCACACCTTTGTGCGATAAGGCAATGTCAGGATCCAGGTTTAGAAGTACTTTCCCCTGTGTCTTGCTGGCAGCATGCAGTCTCTTTTGGCAGGCTCAAGACGTCTGTGTTCCCTCTGCCAGTCTCATCTGTGAGACTCAGGAACCTCTCTGTCAGTCTCCTTGTTCAGCTCACATGTGTGCTCAGGAGTCCCCCCTTCCTGTCTCAGGAGGAGCCTTTTCTCTAACAAACCTCCAATCAGCCAGGTGCTGGTCAATTAACCAGCACACTGCTGGATTAGAGGCAAGTTTTCTGAACAGGGATAAATCCCCTGTTACATGGCCTATGAATTTTTGACCCAATTTCATGGTTGGGATCTTCAGTCGCAAGTTTTGGGTCAAGAGACAGACCATATCCCCAACTATGAATGGCGGAGATGGTCTGCGGTGTTGATCCGCTGCACTCTTGTATCATGTTTGAGACACCCAAAGTGTCACTTTTAGGATCTCTTGGATCTTTCGTAGGGCCACCAGTTTTCTGTGACTGCCGGAATTGGTCCAGAAGTTGGGAAAAAGGAAGAAAAGTTGGATGAAAAGCAAACTTGTAAAAGAAATGGGCACTGCTGCGTTGAGGAGTGATACGAGTTTTAATAAGAGAACTCTGCTAAAGGTAAGAAATCAGCCCAGTCTTCCTGGAGATGGTAAACAAAACAATGTAAATATTGCTACAGGGTTTGATCGGTCCTTTCAGTCTGACCGTTAGATTGTGGGTGACAGCTGGAGGATAAATTCAAACTGATTCCCAAGGTAAAACAGAAGTTTCTCCAGGAATTTGAGGTGAATTGTAACCTCCTGTACAACTGAAAAATCTCTTTTAGTATCAATTTGAACATCCATTCTGCGGAAGGGAGGTTCTGTGAAGCAATGAAATGGGCCATCTTTGTGAGCCGATACACTACCACAAGAATGGTGTAATTACCACTGCATCTGGATAGTTCTACTATAAAGTTCATTGATATTGATTCCCAAGGATGAGTGGGGACCAGAAGCAAACCCACAGGGGATGCTCCAGGAACCTTGGTCCTGGCACAAATCTCGCACAAGAGAACGTAGTCTTTGGTGTCTTGTATGAAAAATATATTTTTAAAATAGCTTAAAACTCTTTGGAATTAAAGAACCTTGGTAATTAAAAGTAAATATATGAAAAAATATTTTCTAAAATAGCTTTAAAATCCTTAAATAAAATCCTTAAATAAAATTTAAATGGAATTGTGTGTTTTTTTTGTGAACAGAAGCAGAATATGTGCTATACAGTATGTGGATGACTAACAGGGTGTGTTTATATAGCCTGTTGTTGGTCTGAGGTAAAAAGGGGATAATGGGGCTGGTTAGCAGAGTTTAATGCGCAGTCTTTCCTTCACGGAATGCTGCTAAAAACAATAGCTTTCTCACCCTCCAGGTGGAGCCAGTACGTGAGTTGCTTCTCTCCCGGGGGCCCAAATAGGAAGAAAAGGGCCGAACTCGGTGAGTGAGCAAAATAGAATTTATTAGGTACAGAAAACAAAGTCAAAATAACACTCACGGTACAGCTTTAAAACAGCCCAGCATCAGCCTGATCGTCCGGTGATATTCCTCTCACCAGTACAGCTCCCGTGGTCGCGTCCGACGGCGGGACCGGAAGAGGAGGTCTTACCGGATGTCAGCAGGCTGGCTGGGTCCTTCAATCAATGGGCTCCGGCAGGGAACAACTAGTTTCGCAATAATGCTTCGTCAGGTTCCTGCCGGATGCCCTGTGTCTTCCCTCTTTATAGGCAAATACCTAATTGATGATTGGATTGGTCATCAATTGGTATTGGTACAATTAAATAATAAAATGTAAAAACGACCTAAGCCTGGGTAACACAATAATACTCTTTACCCACATTTGTTATTCTCATTGCAGAATTCTGTACTCTCTCTGTTCGCATATGTGCAAACAAGTACATGAAGTCCATCTGCCTCTGTATAGCACACTTTTCTTGGGGTTGAGGAGGAGCGCAGGATAAGTTGGTGATATGTAAAAAATAAAAGTATATATAGTGCAGATGGTAAATCACTGCTATAGAAATAATCAGTATAGGAAATGAACTCACAAGAATCGTAGAATGTTACTGCATGTCAGAGATCCATCTCTCTCTGACTGGAGCCCTTTGTGTATCTGGGGTCAGGATGCCTCTCAGTGGAGTGGATGATATGTAAATGAAAAAAACCACAAATAGTGTATACTGTATAAACCATAAATATGTATTAATCACAAATGTTCAGGAAACTCACATTTTCCATGAATAAGATGGGTGGTGGAGAGAACCGCCGATAGAAGGGTGGTAGAATGTGAAGCTGCTGCCCGGTGCTTCACTTTGACTTGCACCTCACAGTGTTGTTTCGCATCAGTCTCTGCCGTCGCGTCACTTCCGGTTTCGCGTCACAGGTGAGGGCGGGAAGCTGCCGTTTTCCTATTGAGCGATATGTACTTACTCGCGAGTGTACTTAAAGTGAGTGTCCCATAAGGTGCAGAGAGTTTTCCTTGTGGGTTCCGCAGCTAGCTTTAATAAGTACTTGATAGAAGTGTTTGGGTTTAAGGGGTCCGGCAGATTCACTTTCAAGTGAAGTGAATCTGCCGGACCCCTTAAACCCAAACACTTCTATCAAGTACTTATTAAAGCTAGCTGCGGAACCCACAAGGAAAACTCTCTGCACCTTATGGGACACTCACTTTAAGTACACTCGCGAGTAAGTACATATCGCTCAATAGGAAAACGGCAGCTTCCCGCCCTCACCTGTGACGCGAAACCGGAAGTGACGCGACGGTAGAGACTGATGCGGAACAACACTGTGATGTGCAAGTCAAAGTGAAGCACCGGGCAGCAGCTTCACATTCTACCACCCTTCTATCGGCGGTTCTCTCCACCACCCATCTTATTCATGGAAAATGTGAGTTTCCTGAACATTTGTGATTAATACATATTTATGGTTTATACAGTATACACTATTTGTGGTTTTTTTCATTTACATATCATCCACTCCACTGAGAGGCATCCTGACCCCAGATACACAAAGGGCTCCAGTCAGAGAGAGATGGATCTCTGACATGCAGTAACATTCTACGATTCTTGTGAGTTCATTTCCTATACTGATTATTTCTATAGCAGTGATTTACCATCTGCACTATATATACTTTTATTTTTTACATATCACCAACTTATCCTGCGCTCCTCCTCAACCCCAAGAAAAGAGAACTCCACATCCTGGGACTTGGAACTGTCCCACCAGAGGAAGTTGAGCTGCACTTGTACACTATTATTTTTGAATATCACTGTATGGTGTTAAGTTTATTTTTGTGTACTTTAGGTGTGTCACTAATTACACCAATCTATTATCACTTGGGAAGCGCCCAGTCCACCCACATTCCCCACTCCCCCACCCACTTTCACACATCTGTATAGCACAGCCAACTTATCACTCTGCTTTTAAGTAAGGCCTAATATGATCGTGGGGTCAAATCCCCAATGAACCATACTAAAAATATATCCAAGTTCCATACATCTTTAAATTACTGATCATTATGTTTGAATTATTGAACTATCACATTTGTAGGAATAATTCTTTTCCAATTCTATTCCAGTCACCATTGACATTCTCCAAACTAAAGGGGGAGTCACGACACACACAGGGATACTTTTTAACATATATCACCTAAACCTGGGTAATACACCATATATATATATATTTTTCAGGACAAATAGTCTAAACATATAAGCGATACCATATGGTAGCCCCAACTACACATATATTCATCTATACAATATTTTTATTTAGAATACATTTTTATATTCTTATTTTATTATTTTATATTTTTTATATATCACTCAAAATCCATCCATCTGAGCATAAGCTTTTTTGCATTTAGTTTAAATGTCACACATCACAGAAGTTCTAAGTGCAAGGGCCACTTTAGGTATGAAACTAATTTGCTGAAGGAATTACTTAGAGGTTTACTTCACAAGTTATTGTGCTGCACCTGCTACCAATTTTAAGAGATTTGTTTAAAGATGTCTGTAGATTGCACAAATTACTAATTGCCTACACCTCGAGCGAGGGAAGGTCTCATAGAACTGATAGAGATCATGTGTGCATGATTATCTACTGTGTATAACATTGTCACTACTTGTAACATATTTATGTATTGTGACAAACGGCTTACTCTGGGGCTCCGTCGTTTGTCCGGGACTGTTTAGAACACGGTCTTTTAGGGTAGGTTAAATGATGAGGCGTCACGTACTGTTCCTTTAAACAGGCTATGCCTGGTTTATTCAGTCCCAGGCACTGAGACTGCCACAGTGCATACAACAGAAAACAGATCAAAACAAAAGCTGCTCACCTGAGCGATAACTTAACTTAGATATCCCTGACTCAGGGTTGGAAGTGGCTTTTCCACTCCCAACAACAAAACAAGGTACTTTTGCAGTCTTATACAAATGAACAGAAAGATTGAACCTGTTTGGGGAAGAGGCTTCTCCCCTCTGTAGTTCAGCAGCCTTCCAGCCTCCTGGCTCTTGTGGGGAGACCAGAGCAAACAGGAAACCAGTCTTACATACCTGATTCCTAATTAGCATGACAGGTGACAGAAATCAGGCAGCAGACAAACTCTGGTCTGGATCTCTCATCCCTCAGTTCCAGCGCTTGCCAAACTGTGGGATGGAGTGTATGTATTATAAGGCTGCACTCCCAGGCCAAACAGGATAGAAACTGTTTAGTATCCTGGGAGCCCTATATACGGAATTTATTACCATCCCCTGGTTTCTGTCACATATCCTCCCCCCCAGCTCAGACCTCGAGGGATGAGCGACCATGGATATTAGGGAGTGCATCCTTGACAACCCGTCAGCATTGCCATGTGCCCTGACCTGTGTTCCACAGAAAATTTAAAGGGTTGTAGGCTTAGGAACCACCTGGTCACTCTAACATTCTTTTCCCTGTTTTGACACATCCAGGTAAGGGGTGCATGATCTGTGACCAACCGGAATTTTCTCCCCAACAGGCAGGATTTGAGCGTCTCTACAGCCCACTTTATTGCGAGACACTCTTTCTCTACTATGGAGTAATTTTTCTCCTGGGGATTTAGTTTCCTACTTAAATAAAGGATGGGGTGGTCCTCACCTTGAGACTCCTGGGAGAGTACCGCCCCCAGCCCTACCTCAGATGCGTCGGTTTGGACTACGAACTCTTTGGAGAAGTCAGGTGTGACCAACACTGGTTGGGCATAGAGAGCTTCTTTCAGGCTTCTAAAGGCTTGTTCGGTTTTCGGGGGACCACTTTACCATTAGCGGTCCTCTTGCTTTTGTGAGGTCAGTTAGTGGGGTTGCCTTAGTTGCAAAATTGGGAATAAACCTTCTATAGTACCCAATTAACCCCAAAAAGGTCCTTACTTGTTTTTTTGTAACTGGCCTTGGCCAATTTTGTATCGCCTCCACTTTGAGTGTTTGGGGTTTGAGTAAACCTCTGCCAATAGAATATCCCAGATACTTGGCCTCCTCCAGACCAATAGTGCATTTAGCGGGGTTAGCAGTTAGTCCAGCAGACCGGACTGCGTCAAGCACAGCTTGGACCTTTGGAAGGTGGGATTGCCAATCCTCATTATGGATTACCACATCATCCAGGTAGGCGGCAGCATACCGAGCATGTGGTTTTAAAATTTTATCCATCATTCTTTGGAATGTGGCGGGAGCTTCATGTAAGCCAAAAGGCAACACCTTATACTGAAAGAGGCCATATGGGGTTGAGAAGGCTGTCTTTTCTTTTGCCCTTTCTGTGAGGGGAACCTGCCAGTACCCTTTTGTTAGGTCTAGGGTTGTGAGATATCGGGCTTTTCCCAGTCTCTCTACAAGTTCATCTACCCTGGGCATAGGATAAGTATCAAATTTTGACACCGCGTTTAGTTTCCGGTAGTCATTACAAAACCTTGTTGTACCATCTGGCTTTGGGACTAAGACTATAGGGCTGTTCCACCCACTTTGGGATTCCTCAATTACACCTAGTTTTAGCATTTTTTTAACCTCTAAACTTATAGCCTTTCTTTTGGCCTCTGGGATTCGGTACGGTTTAAGGTTAACTCGGACCCCCCCGGTTCAGAGACTAGGTCATGTTCAATTACGCTAGTTCTACCTGGCTGTATAGAGAAGATTTCTTTGTTTCTTCTCACTAAATTCTGAACCTCTCGTTTCTGATGAACAGACAGGGTTTCAGCTATGCTAACCTCTGGGTCAGTTTCTTGATTCTCTGACGGACCTGGGGGTACTAGGGTTAACAAGACTTCTCTATCTTTCCAGGGCTTGAGTAGGTTTATATGGTAAATTTGCTCAGGTTTCCTCCTAACTTACTTCTCCCACTCTTTCCAAGACCTCATATGGCCCATGCCATTTAGCAAGGAATTTACTCTCCACGGTGGGAACCAGAACTAGTACCCTATCACCTGGAAAAAAAATTCTGACCCTAGCACCCTTATTATACGTATTCCTCTGTGCTTCTTGAGCTTTCTCCATGTGTTCCCTCACTATGGGTAGGACTGCAGCAATGCGGTCCTGCATCTGGGCAACATGCTCTATTACACTTCTGTAAGGGGTAACCTCATGTTCCCAAGTCTCTTTGGCTATATCCAATAAGCCCCTTGGGTGTCGGCCATACAATAGTTCAAACGGGGAGAAGCCTGTGGATGATTGGGGAACTTCCCTAATGGCGAATAACAGGTACGGTAACAAACAATCCCAGTTTTTCCCATCTTTATCAACCGCCCGCCGTAACATGCTCTTTAAGGTTTTATTGAACCTTTCCACTAAACCATCTGTTTGTGGATGATAGACTGAGGTTCTGAGATGCTTGATTTTTAGGAGTTTACATAGCTCTTTTGTTACTTGGGACATAAACGGTGTTCCCTGGTCAGATAGAATCTCTTTAGGAATTCCGACCCGGGAAAACAGAACTACTAACTCTTTTGCTATGTTTTTAGCAGATGTGCTACGTAGGGGAACTGCCTCCGGATATCGGGTGGCATAATCCAATATTACCAATATATGCTGATGTCCCCTAGCAGACTTTATTAGGGGTCCTACTAGATCCATAGCAATCCGGTCAAATGGTACCTCTATTATGGGAAGGGGTACCAATGGGCTGCGGTACGCCTTGAACGGGGCGGTGATCTGACATTCTGGGCATGAGGAACAATAATTCGTAATTTCTGCCAGAACCCCAGGCCAATAGAAGCTTCGGAGAACCTTTTCTTTTGTCTTTTCCACCCCTAGGTGTCCCCCCAATGGATGACTATGTGCGAGGTGTAATACTATGTTACGGAATGTCCGTGGTACCAACAATTGTTTAGTTGTAACTGATTTCCTTTTATCAACCCAATATACTAGGTCGTTCTCTACCTCGAAGTAGGGGTAAGCAAGTGACCTATCTGGTTGGCCAGGAGCACTATTCTGGTCCCGTATATTTCCCCTTGCTACCGCTAATGTGGGGTCCTCCCACTGGGCCTTCTTAAAACTCCCAGGACTGACCTCTAGGTCAGCGAGGGTCTTATCCGGTTCTGGGGTGGTAAGTGTCTGATCAACATCTTGATTTGGGGTATTCCCTACCAAAGTAGTGATGGGGAAGGGAATTTTACAGCACTCCTCCTTTTCCCCCTTCTTATTTGGGCCCTCGTCAACCTCCATTTCTGAAAAAGGGAAAGGATTTGTTTCTTCTAATACTTCGTTATGGTCCGCTATTGAACTCTGGGCGCTATTCTGAGCGGGGGACCACATTTTTAGAAAATGGGGAAAGTCGGTCCCTATTAACACATCATGTGCCAGTTTGGGTACAATACCCACCTTGAAATCTAAAGAACCAAACTCTGTTTCAAAAAAAACATCAACAGTGGAATATTCATGATTATCCCCATGTATACAACAAATTGCCACTCTTTGTGAACTGTTTCCCTGTTTCTTCTTAATGGGCAAGAGGTATTCGGACACTAGTGTGACCATGCTCCCAGAGTCAAGAAGTGCCCGAACCCTCCTACCATTAACCTTTACAAATGCCCACAAATGGTTATTCAAGGGGTCCTCTGGGCTAGGGCCCATACATTGGGACAACAGCGCATAAGGTTCCACGCTGTTGCATTGCATGGGCTCATCATTTAGTGGGCAGATTTTTGCTGTGTGGCCCCTCTCATGACAATTTACACATTTAGGTACATAGTCTGTGTCCCACTTAGAGCCTTTTCCCGGCTCCCCATGTTGGCTATTGCCCTTAGTGTGCGAACCACTGTTGCTGGTGCTGCGTGAAGGTGGTCGCCGCTCTTCAGCGCCCCTTAACCCCGGTACCCTTTTACCGTCTCTGGAAGAGTCCTGGAACCTTGGGTAGTGGGGTTGCTCCACGACTGTGGGTTGCGGGTGCTCTTCTGCTGCATTGTACCTTTCTACGAGGGCCACAAGCTCATCCGCATTGTGGGGGTCACTCCGACTGACCCAACGGCGTAAGGCAGAGGGAAGTTTTCTCAAGAACTGGTCCATGACCAACCGTTCCACGATGTGGCTGGCTGAGTTGATCTCGGGTTGTAGCCACTTCCGGGCGAGGTGGATGAGGTCATACATCTGGCTTCGGGTGGCTTTATCCATCGTGAAGGACCATGCGTGAAACCTTTGGGCGCGAACAGCCGTGGTTACGCCGAGGCGGGCGAGGATCTCGAACTTCAATTTTGCATAGACGTTAGCTTCGGCTGGCTCTAGATCAAAGTAAGCCTTCTGGGGTTCGCCGCTTAGGAAGGGTGCGATTAGACCAGCCCACTCAGCTTCTGGCCATCCCTCTCTCTGTGCCGTGCGTTCAAACGTGAGAAGATAGGCTTCCACATCATCCGAGGGTCCCATCTTCTGAAGGTAGTGGCTTGCCCTGGTCATTTTCGGGACTGGGGCTGCCTCTGCCAGTGGAAGGTTACTGATAGTCCCCCTTAGGATCTCGAGTTCCTGCTGTAAGCCCTGGGCGAACCGTTGTTGCTCCTCTCTCAGCAAGCGGTTTGTCTCTTGCTGGTTTGCATTCGCCTGTTGCTGATTTGCATTAGTCTCTTGCTGGTTTATTGACAGCCGTTGCTGGTTTGCATTAGTCTCTTGCTGGGCTATTAACAGCTGTTGCTGGATTTCATTCGCCTGTTGCAGGGCTGCATTAATCTTTTGCTGGGCTTCATTCGCGTCTTTCTGGACAGCGACATTGCGTACCAGCGCACTCACCACGTCTTCCATCTTGTTTGGAGAGAAAACCCCCCCTTTTTTTTTTTTTTTTTTTTAAAGTTCTTTAACCCGCAGACCTTTTAGTGTTCTGCCCGCATTCTCCACCATATGTGACAAACGGCTTACTCTGGGGCTCCGTCGTTTGTCCGGGACTGTTTAGAACACGGTCTTTTAGGGTAGGTTAAATGATGAGGCATCACGTACTGTTCCTTTAAACAGGCTATGCCTGGTTTATTCAGTCCCAGGCACTGAGACTGCCACAGTGCATACAACAGAAAACAGATCAAAACAAAAGCTGCTCACCTGAGCGATAACTTAACTTAGATATCCCTGACTCAGGGTTGGAAGTGGCTTTTCCACTCCCAACAACAAAACAAGGTACTTTTGCAGTCTTATACAAATGAACAGAAAGATTGAACCTGTTTGGGGAAGAGGCTTCTCCCCTCTGTAGTTCAGCAGCCTTCCAGCCTCCTGGCTCTTGTGGGGAGACCAGAGCAAACAGGAAACCAGTCTTACATACCTGATTCCTAATTAGCATGACAGGTGACAGAAATCAGGCAGCAGACAAACTCTGGTCTGGATCTCTCATCCCTCAGTTCCAGCGCTTGCCAAACTGTGGGATGGAGTGTATGTATTATAAGGCTGCACTCCCAGGCCAAACAGGATAGAAACTGTTTAGTATCCTGGGAGCCCTATATACGGAATTTATTACCATCCCCTGGTTTCTGTCACAGTATGTATTTAGAGTTTAGCATTATTGGTCTTTCATATTATTGGGCATTAGTCCAACACCCAACACCGAATAAAGGTCGTTTTTACATTTTATTATTTAATTGTACCAATACCAATTGATGACCAATCCAATCATCAATTAGGTATTTGCCTATAAAGAGGGAAGACACAGGGCATCCGGCAGGAACCTGACGAAGCATTATTGCGAAACTAGTTGTTCCCTGCCGGAGCCCATTGATTGAAGGATCCAGCCAGCCTGCTGACATCCGGTAAGACCTCCTCTTCCGGAACCGCCGTCGGACGCGACCACGGGAGCTGTACTGGTGAGAGGAATATCACCGGACGATCAGGCTGATGCTGGGCTGTTTTAAAGCTGTACCGTGAGTGTTATTTTGACTTTGTTTTCTGAACCTAATAAATTCTATTTTGCTCACTCACCGAGTTTGGCCCTTTTCTTCCTATTTGGGCCCCCGGGAGAGAAGCAACTCACGTACTGCCTCCACCAGGAGGGTGAGAAAGCTATTGTTTTTAGCAGCATTCCGTGAAGGAAAGACTGCGCATTAAACTCTGCTAACCAGCCCCATTATCCCCTTTTTACCTCAGACCAACAACAGGCTATATAAACACACCCTGTTAGTCATCCACATATAGCACATATTCTGCTTCTGTTCACAAAAAAAACACATAATTCCATTTAAATTTTATTTAAGGATTTTATTTAAGGATTTTTAAGCTATTTTAGAATATATTTTTTCATATATTTACTTTTAATTACCAAGGTTCTTTAATTCCAAAGAGTTTTAAGCTATTTTAAAAATATATTTTTCATACATTTTTAATTCCAAAGTTCTTTTGGCTGTATTGTACCGTTCGATTACTAAAACACTAATACCGTGTTCCATATCTTCCTATCCTCTTAGCTCTACGTTTGAGCAAAATCCCGTGCGCTGACCAACCCTCCACCTCCACTGCAACTACAAGAAGATTCCGGGCTTTATCTTCTCTACTGGTCCAGCTGCAGAAAACAACAAGGGCAAGTATACACTACTCTTTCTTTGGTTACACACTACCACACAGGCAACATCACAAGCCTATACAAATAGGGAGCGCCCCAACCTCTTTTCTTTTGGTGTCTTGTGCCAGTTTGTGCCACCAAAATGAGCGGGACAACAGTTCCTTTGTCTTGAGAACACACGGTAGTCGGACGGTCGGGAGTCATGCATTAGTTGGAGCACTTCTAGTCTTACTTCCTTAGGGACGAACAGACGGTCTTTAAAGTTCAATAAGCTATACCGTAGGAACAGTTCAGAATCTGGTGGAGGGTTGTTAGTTAAGGAATCATTTAAAAAGGCTCTCCTAATCCTGGTAAGGAGGTCAGAATAAAACGGTATGCCTAGGAAATGTGCTTTTGGTAGTGTGGATGTGCGGAGAGGGGGTCTCTGGGAGTTGGAATTTGGTATGGGGTCTCTGAGACACATTGTTATATGCTAAGACTGGAACCGGGGGACGGCGGGTTAATCAGTTTATGCGAGGCTTGCAGAATGAATGTCTAGGAGGTATGGGGAAGTGACAACAAAATCATTAGCAAGAAAAAGGTGGATTCCAGGCAGTTTAGGGCTCAAATAAGATTACGGAAAGTTAGAGGGGTTCACTATCTATATATATATAAAACTGAAATGTTTGTCTGTGGTGTTGTCTGTGGTGTTGTGTGTTTTGTCATTGGTTGGCCCCTCTCGCTGGCAAGCTCTCCCATTGGATGAGGGGCGGGGTTTGCAGGACGGGTGACGTCACACACAGGGGCTCACACGCACTCTTCGATACTCCTCACTCGGCCGCTTCTCCTCCTCACAGCAGGTAAGCTCCCCCGGCGCTTCTCCTCCTCACCACAGTGTAACCTCCCCGGCGCTTCTCCTCCTCAACCCCACTCCTAGCCACACTCAGAGAGGACCGGGAGCACCGGGGATGGGGGGGAAGGAGCGCTGGGGACAAGGGGGAACGAGCGGCCGGGGACAGGGGGAGAGACCGGGGTTTAGGGGGGGAACGATCGACGGAAACAGTTGGAGTGGGGCAACACCTCACCTCCACCACCGCTTCTCCTCATCACCACCCGCGAGCCTCGTTCTATCTCCCCTCAGCGGGGACCGTCGGGAGCGCCATGGAGGGGGGGGAAGGAGAACCCGCCGCTTCTCCTCCTCCCCACACGTGGGCCCCGTACTATCTCCACTCAGCGGGGACAGCCAGGAGCGTCGGGGACAGGGTGAATCAGTGCAGGGGAGAGGGGGGGGACAAGCACAGGGGACAGGGGGGAACAAGCACCGCGGACAGGGGGCGGGCAAGCGCCTGGGACAGGGGGGGAGAAACAAGCACCGCGGATGGGGGGACAAGCACCTGGGGGAGATGCATGGGGGAGAGTGATAAGGACCGCAGGGGGGTGGGTGATGAGGGCCGCAGGGGGGGAGAGTGATGAGGGCCGCAGGGAGGGAGAGTGATGATTGCTGCAGGGGGGAGAGTGATGTGGGCTGCAGGGGGGAGAGTGATATGGGCTGCAGGGGGGGAAATAATGTGGGCTGCAGGGGGGGGAAAGTGATGTGGGGTGCTGGGGGGGAGAGTGATGTGGGGTGCAGGGGGGGAGAGTGATGTGGGGTACAGGGGGGGAGAGTGTTGTGGGGTGCAGGGGGGCGAGTCATGTGGGGTGGAGGGGCAGAGAGTGCTGTGAAGTGTAAGGGGGTGAGAGTGCTTTCCGGTGCAGGGGGGACAGTGATGTGAGGTGTCCCGGGGGGAACGAAGCTTAACGGGGGGGGGGACCGAGCTGGGAATTGGGGAGGAATGGAGCTGGGAACAGGGCAGGGGAGCGGGAAAATTAACTCCTGGGCAACACCGTGTATATCAGCTAGTTTGTAGAGTAATAAAATCTGGTTGTATGGGACGGCCGTCAATAGCCTCCAGGCCGACTGGATGACTTTTGCACACCAACGAAATTTTATTATTTTCTGCAAATCCCAGGTTGATGAAATTCCCACCTGACCCAGAGTCCAGAAATGCATGAATGGTGGCCTTGAAGGTGTCGCCGGTAAAGGTGATGGGTATCAAAAGCTTGGTTGACATTTGATGAGGAGAGGCAGACATAGTTCCCAGGGAGATCCTCCTGGCTCCCACTGGGATTTGGAGTTTCCCCACTTGTGGGGGCAGGCAATTACCTGATGCCCAGCATTTCCGCAATACAGGCAGAGTCTGGCATCACATCTGCACTGTTTCTCTCCTGACAACAATTTGTTGCCTGCGAGCTGCATGGGTTTCTCCAGGTCCGGAAGTGGAGGTTTAAGGGGGCCTGCATAGAGGTTGCCAGAAGACTACGTACCTGGCCTGCATCAAGCTCTCTCGGCTCTTCTCTCCTGAAGCCTCAAGTCCACTCAGATGCATAGTCCAATGAGCTCCTCAAGCTCCGTAGGGCATTCCTGGGCAGCGAGTTCATCTTTAATATTCTCTGAGAGGCCTTGTCAGGATGCCTCGGCCAATGCCTGATCGTTCCAGCCAGTCTCAGTCACTATGGTCAGAAATTCAACCGGGCCACGGGACGGCTGCCTTGGGATATATGAAAAAGAGAAAGAACTCAGTTTCAAAATAGCACTCAAATATCTGTGGAAGTGTGTGTAAATATTAAAATTAATCCTTCATAAAGTTGGTTACCAAACAAGTACATTTGGCTTACGAATATCCCGCAGCAAATGAGCAGTGACGCATAGCCTCTATACCGGAGGTGAGAGGCTCTGCACGCCATTATTGCTTGATAAGCTCTGTCCATGTGATTATAGTGGATAGAAGCCTCAGGATACTATTATACTGAATTTCAGACAGAGTAAGCATCTGTGCAGGCTCCTTGTCAGTATCTCCAATACTTACCGTGTAACAGCTCAGCTGCAGTGGAAATGTTTCCTGCAGCAGTAAAATAGTAATACACAGCTGCGATATCGGAGGAGATAGGCTGCGTATACCATCATTACACTATAGGTTCTCTCCGCCTGACTATAGCG
The DNA here is from genome assembly GCF_040206685.1 of Ascaphus truei. Classification (NCBI taxonomy): domain Eukaryota; kingdom Metazoa; phylum Chordata; class Amphibia; order Anura; family Ascaphidae; genus Ascaphus; species Ascaphus truei. Next base: position 123,426,090 of record NC_134485.1, on the reverse strand, counting down.
GATAGAAGCCTTACCAAGCACTGTCACCTCAATATATATAGATACTACCTATACACTACAGGGTGCAACTTGCCACATAAGTGTATAATATTAACCCTACTTACACTCCCCTCCAGGCCAGAGGGTAGTATTATATCATATACCTGCTAGCTGCGGTCCATACTCTTAGGACTATAAGCGATTGGATATTACCACAATATAGACCGACATTAGGGGTCTGCTATCTTAGCTGTGATCAATAAACTGCTGGCATTATTCCAGCTTAGACTCCCATAGAGTATTATAATCATATAGAGCTCATCTTAGAGGCTTAAATAGTACTCAGTACCTACTGTAAAGACTTAGTCATTTGACTAACTGTAATACTTTTGTTAATAACTGTATTACACTATTATGTTGACACCAGCAGTTGCAAGTGTTAATTATTAGGTACTCCTCAGATGCTACTCTTATTTTATTCATTTTGTTGCACCATCTCTTTTAACCAACATTATTGAAGATTAATTTTAATATTTACACACACTACCACAGACATTTGAGTGCTATTTTGAAACGGAGTTCTTTCTCTTATGGTATATTTGTTTACACAATTCTCAGTCCAGCACCTTATCTTCACATTATTCCTATTTTCTCTCATTTAGCTGAGCAGGGGTTCAACTTTTCTTCCCTTCCCCTCCCTCCTCCTTACCCGTGGTTTCAACTATTATCCACTAGCAGCGATATGATTTAGGCAACCTTGGACCGCTGGGAAAGAAAGTGAGATGGCATCAATTCGAACTGGATATCCCATTGGTTCAGGAACCCATGACAGCTAAGCGGTTTGCCGCCCTAGCGGTTGGGTGTTGGAATCGGGGCTTCGGAGGCTGCATTTATGGGCATGGCTGCGGGGGGGGAGAACACTGCTGAGGGGAGAGGACTAGTAGAGATACGTTGTGTCTGATCTGTCATGTTTTGCACAGTCTGCTGGAGTTGTTCCATCCGCCGACTGTTTCAAGATTCGACCCTTCCTCAGCGGGGTCCATGTTTGTAGGGATGAGCATACTGTAACGGGTGCTCACCACAAACAGGACAGGACTGCGAGGCTGAGGTGGGGATGTAAGTAACCACCGACCTGCAACCGAGCAAACAAGTCCGGAGTGAAGATCGTGTAGCCTGTTCAAGGTAGAAGACAGAATGGTCGTGGCACTTGCCATGGTCAAGGGTAGGAGAGATCGGATAGTCGTTGAGCGGAGCCGGGGTCCAGGAATATAGAAGGTAGAAGTGTAAATGCAAGTCAAGTCCAGGGGTCAGAGAAGGCGGACGTCCAGGTACAAGATGGGGTCAAAAAGGAGCAAGAGAAGTAAGACAAGGTCAAACAAGGCAATAGCAGGGCAGCAGGGTGTTTGAGGCAAACACTGGTTACACAAACCGAAGTTTATGCTCAGCCAGTTTACAGCAGGGCTGGCTGAGCAATTAAGGAAAAAGCAGCCAATTGTAGGATAGCATACAGCTGCAGGGTAATAAATGAAATCCGCCCATTAGATATATTCAGTCCACTGATAGGCAGGGGCGGAGAAAAGTGCAGGTGAAGAATAAGTGGAGATGAAATTAACCCCTCGTGTACCCATGGCAACGTGGCGCCTGCACGTAGCTTGCATGCGGTGCGCATCACCCGTGATGTCACGGGGGCAGAGCCAGAGCATGGTCCATGCAGTGTACCCCAGCCTGGTAGCACGGCGCGCATAACCCGTCTCATCACGGGTCGCGTCACGGAGGTGGGGCCGAAGGCTAATCCTCAAAGCTTCATACCAAGGCTGTACTGGGTACAACTAAACAATAAAATGATTATAGCAGAAAACTTTTTTTAAGTTTATTAAATATTAATAAGTAATATTTTCTATCCTAAATTATTGTCCAGCACAACAATTGTACCATACTGCAGATTATAAATGTAACCCTCCCTGCCAAGCTCCTAGGGATATCTGTATCGGTGTTAGTTCTGCACAGGATGCATTACCTTAGTCAGGGTGCAGGCCTCATGCTGGCTGGGCATTTGTAAACAATGATGGGTGCCAGGAACTTTATTTATTCAAAACAGCAGTTTATTATCTGACATACACAGTCTCACATATGATATACCGAGATCCTCTTGTATTTCCAGAAACATGTCTTACTGAGTGTGACGGTAGGGGGTAGCCGGCCTTCATTAATAAAGCTGAAGCCCGGCTGGTTGCCTCTAAAAACCATATGTGAAGGGCTGAAGTGTCAGCTCTTGGGTCTAGTTAGGCACCTTGATGTATTTCCCTGTATTTTTGTTCCCATTTTTCGGTGCCCTGCAGGAATGTAAGATAGGGATGCCAGGTGTAGTTAGGATCCCTGTTAGGAAACAGCTGCAGGATAGGGACATTGGGAGCAGGAGATTAAGGGTGGATATTGGTGAGCAAATAGGGTTAAAAACTGTGTAAAGTGTTGCTGATCGAAGATACCATTAGTACTGATATGTTAGCCGCAAATAGTGTATGATTTGTGGGTACGCGTCTGTAGATAAAGACGTGGTGGGTTATGGAAGTACTATGTAATATACAGCAAAAGCTAGACCTGTTTGGGGCTTTACATGTTCCCTGTCCCCAATAAACATGAAACTTCAGGAGTTTAAGTTTTAGGTGGGATATTTTGGTCGAAATGTATATCTTGTTTGCAGGATTTCGGGGACAAAGATACCGGTAGTCCTGTAATTCCTTGTTTTCGAGCCCAAGTATCCCAGTGTAAGGATCCGCGCTGCGGGTATACCCGTGTCCAGCGCATCCTTACCTTTTTCACAGGCCATTCAGGCTCCCCCCGGCGGCATTCCCCGCTCCTGGCTGCTGTCCCCGCACCTCCAGCCCACGCGCGTCTACCCTACGGGCGCGCGCGCAACCAAGCCACCATTAGTTGGCGCCAGGCGCCTGACTCCGCCAACGCGGCACACGTTCCTTGCGTGTCCCTGTCCCGGTCCCGTCAGCTCCGCCTCCCCACTTCTTCTTCCTTTCTTGACCCTTCCCCTGTCCGTCCCTCTGCTCCTCCCCTTCTTCTGTCTTCTCCTGGACCCTCCGGTGCGCCTTCCCCATTCTCCGCCTCCTCGAACATCACACACATGCCCTGCATGCCCCTCCCCCATCAGCCTTGCCTCTCAGGTACTCCTTCCCTTTCTGTCCCTTCCCTTGTCCGTCCCTCCGCTCCTCCCCTTACTCTGACCACTCCCTTTGCCTCTAGCAATTCTCCTCTTTCTGGGTCTTACCTTGGTCACTCCTCTGTTCCTCCCCTCACTCCCATTGGTCCCAAACTTACACACTCTGCTCTCCTACTGTATTAGGTCCTTCTTCGGGCCGCTCCTCTGTCACTCCCCTTTCTCTGATTGGTCCCAGCCCCCTATATAATTCCCCTTCACCATTTCCTCTTTGCTCTGCATAACTTCTGTACCTTGGTGCTGTCTGCTGTTGCCTGGCCTCTCTTGTCTTTTCAGTGCTTGCTTCTGTCCCTGGAAATTCTGCTTACCTCCGTGGATTTTACCTTTTGCTTTGGACTTTACTACGCTGCTCTCTGGAACCCTTTGGACCTCGCTTTGGACTTTCTACGCTGCAGACTTATACAACCCTTGGACACAGCACACGGACAATCTACTACGCTGCTCTTTCCACTCCACGACCCAGGCTTACGGACAATCGATTACGCTGCCCTCTCCAACCCACGACCCTTGGTATACGAACTTAACCCTTCCACGCCAGAGCTGTAAAGTACGATATCATTTAACATTCTAGTTACCCGGACCACCTATGCTACTTCCACACTCTGGCCGTGCCCCCGTTTGCTGCTAGGTGTGTGGTTTTACCCTTTCCACCTCAGTCCCGGGGTCTCGTCTGGCTTGTGGGCAGGCCGAGTGTTACACCCAGGCTCATTTCCCACACAGGTATAAAGTTCCCCAAGTGATATACGTTTATTAAACAATGTTTTAATGTTTTATACTGTAGGTATTAATATTTTATACAGTACTGTATGTATTAAAGTCTAGGCAGTCATCCCGGGCATCTACATAGTTGCTGGGATGTCTGCATAGAGTCCGTGGATCAAAGGGGAGAAAGGAAGTAGCGAGGTTTCGGGCCATTTGATTGAGCAGGGAAGGGCAGAACAGGTCCAGAAGCAAGGCTGAGACTCTTTGTTCTCTGAGACAATAAGTAACCTACCAAGCGGGAGGTATGGGGCTGGCAAAGGGAAAGCTGTTGCTCTTGGGCATGGTTCCCATTGGCCAGTTCGAATTTCCTGCTCACTAGCTACCTGAGCCCCCTGGTACCCTCCCCTCCCCCCTCCCAGTCTGTAAGTGAGGGTTGCACTGCGATCCGTGCGCTGGTTGGTGGGCAGTCCCTGTTCCCTGTTAGACATAGGACAACGAGGTCTATGTAAGGGACTGCCCGATCAGAGAGCTCTCTCTCTGTCTCTCAGACTTACAGGTAATCTTGGGACTTGGTCCAGTGAAGCGCTGGCAGGCTTTTCCAAGGTGCTTTGCTTGCAATGGCAAAACACTTGGCATTGAGGTGCCGGAGAAGCCTAGGCTCGCTGAGGACACGTTCGGAGGAACAATGTTACTTGCTCCAGGCTTAATCCAGTGACATGGAGCAGACAAGGTAAGCCTTCCTGAAGCAGGCTCCCTGCACCTACACTGGCGACACACTTTATTCGAGCTCGGCTAGTCCCACGAATTCAGGTATACCCGGGTGTATTGAGGTTTGTGACTGTTTTCTGCCCGAGTGCATTGAGGTATTTTCAGGCAGGGATTGAAGCATTTTATTCCCGCTGGCTGCAATACTGCACAGTATATATATATATATATACTGCATTACAATTCATGAATTTATGCCATCTGGTAGACACGCGAAGCATTGCAGCCTATTAAATCCTAATCATTATCATTTAACAGATCAGCCGCCCATCAGCCAGGCATGAACCCAGGCTGGGAAGGCAAACGCAACGGGGCTTGTCAGAGGTGAGGAGCGGCGCATTCCAGGTATCTGCCAGGTACATACTGGGTATTTGCTCGAATAAAGTGTGTCAGTGCAGTATTTGAGGCTAGTTTTCACCCCCAGACCCCCAGTAAATGTATATTTCAACTGTATTTTGTATTTCATTTTTGCGTACGCGGGTTTACCTGAATAATCCTCCTTTTATTCCACTACCTTGTTTTGCCTAGTGAATTGATCCTTGTATTTCCAGAAACATGTCTTTGGCTTACGATGTTTACATGGCTTTACTAGCTGCCCCCACCTCGGCTTGCTAGGAAGATACTGAGGCTTTGTATGGCGTGGCCTGCTTATAGAATTCCTCTTCTTTATAGCAGTAGTATTGCTCCACGTCCATGGAGCCCCTGATGGACCTAGTACTACTCCCTCTGGGATGGGCTCCCTCTAATCAGGGCGGCATGCAACTGCATGGCCTTCTCGTTGAGAGCCAGTAAGGGACTGTGGCTTGTGAAGCTCCCTCTTGCCATAGCCTGTCTCTCATGATATCTGGGGAGTAATGTCAGACCATCTTATTGGGACTTTGTGACTCTAACTACATGGGGTACTTTCCCTAACTGAAAATAATAGAGGATAAGGAACTTACATAACTATTCATACTAGAGGGGCTTACATAACTATTCATATTGGGATCTCACTACCTCTGCTCATCCAGGGATCTGCTTTTTCAGAAGCTTCTCCCCTCTATTTATAGTCTAGCATAATTTAACTTTACCCAGGCAATAAGGGGGTGGAAATTACCTTCTGCTGAGTCACCGCAGCACCATGTAATAAACAAAGGGTATTACTCTCACACAGTTAACCCGTAAAGGCCCTAATAATCCCAAAGGGAGGTTACACTAATAAATAATTTTAACACCCTTTCTGAGGATGAGATTAACTGAGCTGTATTATTTCTGCCAAAGTCAGCCGCTTCTTTTCCATGAAATTATTGACAAATTTAGTAAATTAAAACATAGGAAACCAGTTATGTGGTCTGTAAATCATTATTATACAAATTCCTTGTCAATTCTGTCTTTTCTTATCCATATGGAATATTGATTCAACATTTGACCACTGGCACACTTGTAATAAAAGCTTTCTTATACTGTACATGTAAAATACCAAATCACTGACGATAGGTAACAAAAGGGATTGTTTCAGCAGTAGTATACAGTATAAAGTGAATAATAAAGACTGCATCTGCAATTGACAGACTTTTTGTCTTCTCATTTCATTTTAAACACTGGATTGTGCTGTAAATTTTTAGATCTCCTCAGCTCTATTATTAGAAAAAAGTGATATATTTAAACACAGCATTCAAGTTGCAGGTTGAATTCAGGATTGGATATAGAGTAACCTCTCTCAACCTTGAAAAAACACTGTATTTAAAGGTGTTTGCTACATAGGACGTTATTAGAATAACAAAAAAGTACATGTATGTACTTAGAGAAGAAATCCCTTAACGGTGCACTACTACCGGAGTAAAGATATATTGTAGATAAATAAAACTTCAGATTTTATTTGTCATAGTTAACATAAAGGTGGGTTACTAAACAAACTTGTGTGCTCTAAAATACAGTGTGCAATAAAAGGGTGTACATTCCTTATATGCGATATCAGATATTAAGCAATAGTTGCAATCAAAATATAAATATGTACATATACTGTATGCACACACTAGTATATTGTGGTCTGGAGAGCTGAAAATAATTTGTAGCTTTAATGCGTAGCCTAAATACAGGCTAATACTTGTATAGTACATTATATCTGGAATACATCTCCTATGATATAGCCTGAGTTCGTAACTAATATACTGGTCAATATCAAATATATTTTTTCTAGAGTTTGAAACGGTATGTCTGTTAGTAAGACTTCCCTTGTGATAGGATAGATTCAAAATCCCTTCTTAGATGGGAGAGAGGGTCTATCCTTTTGGTGGCACTGTAAGAGATGTATGCCGATGTACATTTAATGGAGACTGATTAGGGTGAAATAAAATCCGAGCTTTATTGAGCCTGTTCCTTTAACAAGGCAAAACATTTAAAATAAAGGCTCACTCCACTTTGGAGAATATCTAAACCTTTACTCCAGCCCTCTCTAACTGGGTGGGTAGCTAAGCCGATTACCACCCTAAACAAATATATATATATATATATATGTATATATATATATATATATATATATATATATATATATATATATACACATACAACAGTCCAACAAGAAAGTCTCTTATATGTTTCTGTTGTTGTTGCTGTAGGAGAAGCCCTCTCTGTTCTCCTCGGTCAGCATCCTTATGGGCTATGGCACTCTCTGTATCCAGTTATAGAGGTCTTGTCCCTTGTCTTGTTATTAGCATTCAGTCCTTCAGTGTGCATCAAGACATCATCTTTTCCTCGGGTCAGTCCAGCTGTGGGCTAAGGAAATCTCTGGTCTGTCCTCCTTCTCCTTATTTCAGCCTAAATGTGAGCTAAGGAATCTCTCTCCTGTTTCCAACAGGAGGCTTTTCTTACACGCTTAGTTGGTCAGATAGAGTCTGGTTAATTGCCTGCTGCACTTAACTAGATCCCTGATGGATTTTAGAGATAGTGTCTTCAACAGGGATAAGTCCCTGTTACATACCTCCCCTGTTTGTGGGAAGCTCGGACTTACCACGGCCAAAGCCCATCCTTCCACTCTCAGCGAGATATCTCTGCGACTCGAATGAGAGTGGATGGAGGAAGAGAACCCTCAGTCTCACTGAGATTGGAGCCCTTTCTCCAGGTTATTAGTGTCTCCTCCAGAAGGTGCTTGAGATCAGCACTCCTCAGCCGCTCAAAGAGGACTTTTTCCAAGTACAATCTTTCTACTGACCGCGTGGTCATGAGATTTCCCCTGCATTGGGCGAGCCTCTCATTGTAGGCAGACTGTATTGTGACAGTCGCAGAGCGTTTACGCAAATAGTTTTCTCTCACCATCTTTTCCCTGGACTCCAGTAACCCTTGCTCAGGTCTTGCAAACTCTCTTACTTTTGAATTCTGTATGATGTTTGGAATCTATTTCTACTATCCTAGACTCGTGCCATCTCATGGTATCAGTTAAAGAGCATTCAAGCTATTTGAGTTTTCCACTCAATGCAGTTGGCAGTTCAGCTTCTTTGGAATTGAGTTGCAATTCCATATCTCCCAGTTGACTCAGAGCAAGGTTTACATCTGTTTACTTTTCTCTATTTCTGATCAGCAGCTGCCAGTGCTCCTCCCAGACATTGTCCAGCTCCAGATGGACCTCTCATTGTCCAGCAATTTGCGGTAATTGGCCTCATAGCTCAGTGTCAGGCTGGCCAGTTGACGAACAGACACCTCTTCACTCTCTTCCTTTTTGGTGAGCTGTATCTTGAGCACAGCAATATGCATCTGCAGAGCTGCAAGTTGCTGATATGTGTGATTAGCTGCCAGTGTTAACTCATTAGCGAGAGATCCCTGTTTCTTGAGTGCATCCTGCAGTTCTCCACTTAGGGCCTTTATCTCTTCACTGTGCTTGCTCTGAGCTTGCTTCCACACATCCTTCATACTTTAGAGCTCTGCAAATTTCATTGCCAGGGTCGTCGCTGCTTGCGATTTCCATGCCTCTTTCTCCTGGGTGTACTGACTTTTAGGGATGGAACAGCCACTCTGCTTCTCCATCTCTTGCTCTAGTTTCTGGACTTTCTCTTGCTCCCTCTCATACAAAGCCACCTGGACTCTAATCTTGGCCTCCAGCGATGTACAGTGATGCTCAGGGTAACCTTCAGTTCCTCATGCTGTTCTTCAAGGACATACTTGGTTCTTAGACGTTCCTGCAGTACTTGTTCTTCCTTAGCAGTCTGCAGATTTTCTTCCTGCAGAGTTCGCTGCTTCTCCTCTGCATTCTGTAGGTGTGTATGCAAACTTTGCAGTTGGTTCTGCAGTAGGTGCTCTGCTTGTGTGCGTTGCTCCAATGCTTCAAACTTTTAATCTTCCAATAGTCTATTCCTTTTTCTAGCTCATGAAGATTGCAATTCATTTCACTGGCATGGTCAGTCAAATCAGAATTTACCTCTTTCAGGCTGGTATTTTCTCTTTTTACAGTCTCTATCATTTTCTGGACCTCTTCGCTGTCCTCCTTCCATTTACGCACTTCTGAGTTGAGACTTCCAGTCTCCTGGCATGAGACTTCTATATATAGGTTGAGAACATCTTTTTGAGAGACGTCCAGCTCCACGGTGAGACTGTGAAGTTCCTTTTTAGAGACTTGCAGTTCTGTGCGGCAAATGATGATCTCTTGGTGTGAGGCATCCAGCTCTATGTGGAGAGTGTGAACCTCATTCAGAGAGTCTTCCAATTCTCTATGGCAATTGCGAGCCTCTTGCTGAGAGGCTCCAATTTCTTTCAGTGCCTCCTCATATTCCTGTTCTAGATTAGCAATCATTCTGTCACATTTGCACTGCTTTTCATCCATGGCGGTAATAATCGTGTTCGCCATTTTCAGCTCAGTTGTCCGGTCTTCTAAGCTCACTACATACAGTAAGCGACAGTCCATGTTCATCACAGTCCCACAGTCAAAGGAGAGTGTGAGCAGACCACTCTGTAACTTAGCGGTTGCTTCCATCTCCTGTTCCAATCGTTTACAGAGGAAATCACAGTCCTGCCTGGCAGTTTGCAGGGCAACTTCAGGTCTGGTCAAGGGATTGCCACTCATTGGTTCCGGCTCCGCTTCCCTAGTATAGTTTAAGGGTTTCTCACTGTCAGTACCAGACAGACACTTCTTTGGGGTACACGACTTCTGCCTTGGGCCCTCTGGATATTCTGTCATCCGCCAGATTAATTCTCCATTTCCTCTAGGCTGCAGGACATCTCGGCCCTCCTTTTCCTCCGCGGGATCTGCGGACGTGTCTAATTCTTCCATGGTAATTGGAGAACCTTTTTCCGCGTTTTTGCTTTGGACGACGCTGTTCCATCAAGGGTACTGGGGTGTCCTTCTTTGTTTGAAACTTCAGCAGTTTCACAGCATCCACCATGCTTTTCTTGCAGTTGCATTAGCTGGCAGGAATATTCGGGGTCATAGAGACTTGTTTGTTAGTACGTACCGAGTTTAGGCACCTCCACCATCCTAGGGGTGTTTTGTGGGTGCGTCTCGTTTCAGGGCCCACATCAGATATATCCTCATCCGTATCTTCATAGGAATGGAAGGGCCACTCTCTTGTATGGCTGGGTTCAGTGCAGGAACACCACATTTTACCCTCCATTTCAGCAGCATCAAGTGTAGTCTTTTCCCTGCCCTCAGGAGGTGCTATTGCAGTGATTTTCTCTGTGTATGCTAGAACCCCAGCAGGTAGTCCTACAGGCGGGCAGACTTCACTTGCAGAGTTCGTAGCTCTCATGCGTCTCTGTAGACTTTTTCCTTTTCTTCTTTAGTTTGGTGAATTCTGAGACATCAGCAGTGCTGTGCACACATTGTCTCTCATTGGTAATACTGGATGTACACTTGCTAAGAAAAACTCCTGTATTTTTCTTGTGACCACAGCATATTGCTTGCTTTTGCAGTTCCTTAGCTTGATGAAAATATTCCTCTGGCTGCTGCCCTTTTCCAAGGGCCACATAGGCATCCTCCTCATCATCAGAATAAGGTCTGAAGGGACACTGCTCCGTGTGGCTGGGGTCTTTACACCAGGAACACATTTTCTTCCCCATTCTTGCAGAGTCTGTATTTGAATTCAGCTGGGCAACCATTTTAAATTCCCAGGTTTTTTGAAGCGAAACTTCTTCAGCGGCACCTACCACATGAGCAAAATTCAGTGGCAGTGAATGGAGTTGGTGTGAACGGAAGTCAGTAGTGATGGAAGTGACGTCACTGCTGGCAGAAGAGGTCACCAGCAACATTCACTGCCATTGAATTTTGCCAGCTTCCAGCAGCAGGAGGAACACACACACATATAACTGCCAAAAACACCAGCCGAGCCCCACCCACCAGGCCGAGTGAGAAGCCGAGCAAACCCTCTCCCTCCCCCACCACCATGAGCCGCCAAGCACCCCCCCCCCCCCCGTGAGCCGCAGAGTAACCCCTCCATGAGCCGCCGAGCACCCCCTGTGAGCCACCGAGTAATCCTCCCGTGAACTGCTAAGTAATCCCCCTGTGAGCCGCCGAGCACCTGCCCCCGTGAGCCGCTGAGTAACCCCTCCCCGTGAGCCACCAAGAACCTCCAGACCCATGAGCAACTGAGCACCCACCACCCCTGTGAGCTGCCAAGCACCCCCTGCCCGTGAGCCGCCGAGATCCCCTGTGAGCCGCCGAGCAACCCCCCACCAAGCACCCCCTCGTGAGCCACTGAGCATCCCTTCCCCTATGAGCCGCCAAGTAATCCCCCCATGAGTTGCCGAGTATACCCACCCCACCCCTCATCCCCTCCCCCCCAGTGAGCCGCGTCTGTGTCCCCATACCTCTGCCGGAGGGCTGGTATCAGCAGCAGGACACTGCTCTGCCAGGGGAGAGAGTGGGGGCTGCTCTGGATGGGGGACTCAGACAGACCCCGTGTCTCCTACCACCTCTGGGGGGGAAAGGGGGTGCTCTGGGGGGTGAGAGTCAGGAGAGAGCTTGGCAAGACCCTAAGAATAACAGACACAGACTGACACAAACACTGACAGACACACACTGACTGACACACACACTGACTGCCTACACACACTGACACATACACTGACTGGCACACACACACAAACACACTGACTAACACACACACACACTGATACACACACACACTGTTTGACATACAGACATACTGACTGGCACACATACACAAACTGACACACACACTGACTGACACACACACTGACACACTGACTGACACACACAAACACTGACTGACTGACACACACTGACTGACTGACTGACTGACTGACTCACACACTAACAGATACACACACTCTCACTAACTGACACACACACACACTGACTGACACACAGACACACACAAGGAATTCAGTTACTATAAATATAGAATTGCAAATAGCTAAAACACGCTTTCTAAGTCAAACCTTTTTGCGTTTTGGCACTGAAATTGTGTTTTGATTAATTAAAAACCATTACAATTTCTGAAAACAAAACAGTTAAAAAGACAAAGAAGTTTCACTTAAAATGCGCGTGATCAGCACTCACACCACTTTTTTTCACACAATTGGTGGGATAGACTCTGATCACGGCCATTTTAAATTCCATGGGTTTTTTTTTTTTCCTTTCACCAGTGGTGGGGTAGTGTCTGGTCACAGCATCAGTCCCTTGTGTGTGTCACCTTCTGTTGCAGTGCTCCCAGTTCAACTGTGGCATTGTCGCTTTCTTCAGTGCAGTGTAGTTTTCCTGCCTGGATGTGTAGCCCTTTAATTCTAGTCACTTCTGCACATGAAATAAAATCCGAGCTTTATTGCGCCTGTTCCTTTAACAAGGCAAAACATTAAAAATAAACAAATTAAAGGCCTACTCCACTTTGGAGAATATCTAAACCTTTACTCCTGCTCTCTCTAACTGAGTGGGTAACTAGGCTGATTACCACCCCCAAATCATCATAAAATCATTCCCTAACCACCTGCAACCAGAATTGAAGCAACTAATACCTGACAACCCGGGAGTTAGGATCTTCTACATGCTTTCCAAAATCCACAAACCAGGAAACCATGGCAGACCAATTATAACAGGTATGGATACACTCACTGAACAAATATCAGGCTTAGTGGAGAATATCCTCAAACCTTTAGTCACAGGCACCAACAGGTTCATACAAGACACCGCAGATTTTCTCAATAATCTTAACAACATCAGCCAATTACCATCCAACACACTGCTAGTTACCATGATGTAGAATCCCTTTACAGCAACATCCCCCACAAAGATGGTATTGAGGCATGCTTGCAATTCCTTACAACATCTCCCCCAAATCAGAAATAAAGCGCTGAAGTAATTACCAAACTGTTAGAATACATTCTCGAATACTTCAGCTTCAACAAGGAAATATACCTACAACTAATGGGGACTGCAATGGGTACCAAGATGGCAATATGACAATCTTTTCATGGCAAATCTTGAACAAAGGTTCTAACTACATGCCCCCACAAACCCTACAAATATAACAGAAACATTGATGACCTGTTTATAATATGGACAGAGGGTGAAGGAAACCTAAAAAAATTCCACGAGTCCCTAACCTGGGATGTGTTAACCCCTTAATTACTATAGCGGTCATTAACCACTAAGTTGATTAAGGGGTTAGGGGCCATTAGATTGTATTTATTATGTATGCTTTCTGGCAATGGAGGACATGACCCTGCAGCATGCTGACGAGGACGCCCTTAATTTTGTCAGGGGTAAGTAGAATGATTTTTATTTACTTTATTTATGCTGGCTGGCTAATGTTGTGTTTAATAATGGGCAAATAATCTATTATTCATATCTAGATAATATTAATTTTGGCCATTACTGTACTGTATGTGTTTGATGGGGGTTGGGGGGAGGTGTATTTATTGAAATATAGGCCATGTTTATTTTTTTATATACAGGATTGATACCTCAGGCTAGCAGGGATCCACGGGGACCACCAGAGGACCCCTGTACGCCCCCGGGGACAACCTGAGGACCCACAGACACATGGGGGAACCACCCAAGGGCCCCCAGACACATGTGGGAACCACCCAAGGGCCCCCAGACACCCATGGGGTTGACCCGTGGACCCTCAGACACCTGCAGAGACAACACATGGACCCGTCGGGGCCCACGGACACCAACGGGGACCACCTGGAGGCCCACGGAGCCTAGCAGGGACCACTGAGGTCCCACACACACCTGTGGGAAACCCCTGGGGTGCACTGGGGGGCCTGTGGACACCCTTGGGGACCCCTGCCGGCCTGTGGTATTAATCCTGTGTATAAAAAAATAAATAATGGTTTTATGTGGGGGCACATGCGGTGGGTGGGTTGTGTATTGTTGTTTAATAGATATTTTAATTGTAATGGGTGCCTAGGAGGTGAGTAGTGGGGCTGTTCTGTGTGTTTGTATTTATTGTGGGTGGCAGGGGTGGGTGAAGGGGGTATTAGCCCCAAGGATGGGTGTTTAGGTCTACCGGGTGGTAGCGGGTTGGGGGGGGAGTTAACCCCGTTATTAACTAAGCTAAGGTAATGAAGGGGTTAAGTCCACCTTCAAGACCCCCGTAAGGCCTAAACACCCACCAAGGGCCAAATACCACCTTCACACACTACCCACAATAAACATGGCACTGGTTTTTAACAACTTCATTGCCTTAGCAGATATCCAGTAAGGTAATGAAGCTGTTTTAATGTAATTTTTATTAATAGTATGTGGGAGCAGGGGGTCTCCTGAGCGGGACCGCTTTGATTTCAGCCTCGGGGACCCACTTTTCCGTGATACCGGCCCCGTTAGGGGGTGCCGGTATCTCCTATACATGTAAATGTCCCGCGTCATGTGACCAGGACATTTCAATGCATAGGAGATATCGGCACTCCATACCGGGGCCTGTATCTCGGGAAGCAGAGGGTCCCCGGACCTCAAATCAACGCAGTTCTGCTCCGGAGACCCCCTTCTAATCTACACTAGTAATAAAATTAAAATGTAACAACTTTAATTTCTGGCGAGACGGCTCTCTTACTCTCTGCAGCAGAAACAACTTGCAGGGTGAGCCTTTTAGGAGGGCAGATCATCTCGGCGCCAGCTACTCGACATTTGTTGAAATGTTGCTATCACTGGTATTCGGGGCTTTCTGCATACCATGATAGCAACGCTGTCAGAAATGGCGATTTAAAAATGTCCTGGAACTAGATTCCACATTTCTCTGTCTCCCTTTGCAGCTCATGGGATTCATATCTCCCTAGTTAGCTGCCTGTTATTTTCCCTGTCCCAGCAGCTAGCTGCCTGTGAAAAGGCAACATTATTGTTACATGTTGTTTACACAGCCCTAGTCAGTGTTGGTTGCCTGCATCTCCTCTTCTCCTAGCTGAGAGTGGGCTATTCCTACCCCCCTGTCCTTGCTGACAGTTAGTATAGTCTCCCTTCCCTTCTAGTGTGACCCTTGCTCCTCACTTCCTTTTCTCCCTGGACTCTGAGTGAGTACCTGCCTGCTACTGCTGCGGCTCATTTTATTCTAACACATCGCCGTTTTTTATCTGGCTTTTTTCTCGAATGCGACGCACTTCACCGGGAGCATGCCGCATTCATTTTGCGTTCTCAGCCACGGGTCATGCGCGGGTCATGCGCGGGTCATGCGCGGGTCATGCGTTTATTGAGAATGGTTCGGATTTAATAGGTTGCAATTCTTCGCGTGTCCGCCAGATGGCAGATATTCATGAATTGTAATGCGCATGCGCTTCAGTAATGTGTCGACTTGCAGGTGTTTCGTTTAAAAAAGATACCACAGTGTGCTATTGTAAATTGGCCTTGAGACTGAAGGAAGAGGTTGCAATAATGTATCAATTTAGGCTTTTCATATTAAAGAAAGACAAAGACCAGTTTCTGTTACAGTATTCTCCAGAGACCCGCCGCCATGAGTGTTCAAGTCCAGCCCGTTTTCCAAAAACCCGACAGAAGTTACGCGTATTTGATATGTGCCGCGATTAATGCAACAGATTATAAGATGGCAACAGTTGTTCAAATTTATCAGTATTTTATCGAAAACTATGACTTTTACAAATTTGCACCAGCTCCTCATGCGTGGAAGCGTGCAATAAAGAAAAGGTTATGCAGCGATCCCTGTTTTTATCGTATTGAGCCACAATTTATTGGAGGGTATTGATTTGTATCACCGGCTTTTTCCTGTATCTATGATCATGCAGACGGCAAAAGGCAAAAGGTCGTGTTAAAACCAACTAAGAAACGACAGTCACTGCCAAGCAATGCACCAGCACTAGCTCCGGCTTCCAATAACGGTCCCACCGTCAGTGACAACCCTTGCTGTCTGTCCAGCAAGCCTGAGCCGGATTTCGCGTGCTGTTTCGATCAAGCTTGCATGTACCTAAGCGATTCCAGCCTCATCAGCTGAATACAGGTGTAGTAGTCCCGCTGCCAACTATCGACGTGGATGATCAAGAACACTGGACTGGCAGTGGCCCAGCGCCGGCGCCAGCTGGATGGGAAATTTTATGGTGAGTATTGTTGCCGTATTATTTTCTGTGTTTTTTTTATTTTGACAATACAGTATCAATATCGGTGCGATTCAAAAGTCAAGCGATTCTCCTGTAAGCAATATCATTGGCTGAGCGGCTTCTACAGTACTGTACTGCAGATACTGAACAATTGGTGGAACGCTAGGCGCATGAGCATTGTTACCTTCTTGAAACGCATATGCGTGTCATTACATCGACGGTAGGCGCATGCGCATGTGAACAGGAGACGCCCCCCGAGAAAATTATTGGTGGGACTGGCTGGGAACTTCTTTAGGGGACTGACCATTAGAGTAAAACATTTCTTTTTGTTTTTCCTCAGAAAAGAAAACGGCTAATGGAGGGATTTCGATGGATAATATCGCTTTGTGTAACAATGCCTGCACATTGCTGAATCGGATTTAAAAAAACACGTACCGGAGTCTACAGTTTAGTGGCCATTGTTATTGATTAGGATAGAATACCTGAAACCGGACGCTGATGTTTTCCGACCGTACAGTATACAATACTTTTTTATATACAGTATAATGTGTAGTAAACCCCAAAAAATAAAAACTATGCATTTATTCTACATGTATTATAGTACTGTACATACAGTATGTGTCTTCTATACAGTGCCAGTATGTACAGTACAGTATGTGTCTTCTATTTTTTTAATACTCTTGTACTGAGCATGCCTACAGTATACAGTACAGTATGCCTGGACAGTAGTGTACATTCTAGAAACACTGTATTTTCTTACAGTAGCAAAGGAGCCAATGGAACAATGTAAAACAAATCAACATGTTCTTTTATTGGTGTAGTAAGTACAAAAACATTTATTTACAAATACTGTACAATGTAGAAACATTTTAAGTGCACAGCAATTGAAAACATCAACAGGTGTATGGTTTACTGCTAGTAAAAACATTTATGTACATGTAACGGGTTTCCCCCCCTCCCCCAATCGCAGATTATACTATGGGTGCGGAGGAACATACGGTGTTACCATAGGTATGGTGCATTACCTGTTGGCTCACAGGAGGGCTGAGCTTCCGCCACAGGGAACCTGGGGCAATTATACTAGGGGTACTCACTTACAACAATGCAGCGCCTCCACCTGCGATGGATCCCACCAGAGGGGGAGTGGTTCCTCGCAGGACAATACACAATAACCACGGACAACAGATTGGATAACAACTGGTGACTTTACTAACGGCATATAGAGACAAGTAACATAGCAACACATAGCAACAAGGGTCCCCCGCTAAGGGCAACCAGACTACGGCGTCTTACAGGATGCTAACGCTAACTTGCACCACGGCGGGTGCCTACACTTTATACGTCATGGTGGACGCTAACCTCTTAGGCGTCACGGCGGACGCTAACCTTTATGCGTCACGGCGGACGCTAACCTTTAGGCGTCACGGCGGACGCTAACACCTCCACAGAGTGATCCCACCCCGTGTCCAGTAAACCCAACCCAATGTCTCGCACTCCCAAATCACATACAAGTGTGTGTGTGTGACTGCGCAGCCACTATGTCTGGTGATAGGCCTGGTTGGTGCACGTGAGGTAGTGGGTTACCTGCCCGGGCTCCAGCCACGGGTGCTGCTATACCCCCGGGGTTGGATCGTCGTGATATCCTCCTACGCGTGGGGTGAATTCCGGCGTGGATAATATCACCGCAGCTCTACACCGTCTGTGCCTTGGAAAGGATCTGTATGCTGCCCGCAGGCCGCAGTCACTGCTGACTTGGCCTCCGTGAAGATAGTCCAGCTCTCTGTCAGCAACCGATCAATATTCTTGGTTCACTACTAATAACTAGATAATGGGGCAGAGTCCCTAACCTAGGGCTTGTCCCTACAACACTCAGCTAGGATGACTCAGGGTTATCTGGGGCCTAGGGGAGTACTGGCCTAGTGCAAGGAGCCACTGACTCCTGCACCCTACCTCCTTCCCCTAGCTGCTCCTCTCACCAACTAACTAGCGTGCTCCAAGCCCGCGAAATGTATTACTATGTTGCAAGCAGTACTCCTGCAGCCCTATTGGCTCCCTGGCGTCATGGGGCCACTCCAGAGGCTCATGGGACTTGAAGTCCCCTTACAGAGCCCTCCTCAGATTTGCCAGGGCTTCGCGGGCTTTTCTGGCTCCTCTCTGCGCATGCGCAAACTCCCTGGAGTCCTCCCGGTGCTCCTAATCCCTGCGCATGCGCAACGCACCCAACAATGGTGGCGCCCTGCTCCGTGAGCCGCCGGGGCCGCAGCAAAGCGATCGTGGCCTTAACAACGGCCCGATCGCGTCCCCGGAAACCGGCCCGATCGCGTCCCTAACAACCGGCCGCAACTCCAGGTAACGCGCGGCTCGCGCACCAGTACCCCGTACTCCCCTGTACTCGGCGGCCCTGCGCAGCGGAAGGAGGGGGGTCAGTACAGAAAGGGGGACCTGGTTACATACAGAAAGTAAAAACATTTACAGTCAGTCAGTATGGTTTACAGTCACATGTTATAAAAACAAATTATTTATTCATAAAATATACAAAACGCAACATCTCCTTTATTAAAGAACGGCAAGTCAAAACATACAGAATACAGTGGGATGGTGTGCAAAACAGTCAGTCAAGCCTGCACCAGAACAGTCCTCGAGGGCAGCAAACAGGCCCGGTTTTCAGGGTAACCTTTGAAAACCGTGCCTGTTTGCGCCCCTCAGGGACTGGAATTGTGCAGTTCCTGTGTGTGTGTACAGCAAGTTAAAACATTTCTGTATAAATACAAGTTAAAACACACAACAACATCTCCTTTATTTAAGTACAGCAGGTCAAAACATGTACAGTACAGTTCAGCACAACAGTATGGTCTTACAGTACCCGTGATTAAACTAGAAAGTCCACCAGATTGTCCTTCCATGGCCGATTCCTTGCATGGCGCAAAACGCCATTAATACAGTCTCGAACGCCTTTCATTACAGGATCTGTAATTGGATAAAAGCGCCGCCCAGTCGCAGTACAACGAGTAGGGCACATGGTGCTTAAAAAGTAACAAGGCATACTTGTGGGGTGCACCAGCACTCATCACCCTATTCTTCTCCCTGAGCGCCGGTGGCAGATCGCACAGGCTGATGTCGGGCACCGTATCGAGGCGAGCGAATGTAGGTCTTCTGGGAGCGGGTGTGCTTGAGGCGACGGGCGAGGGAAGGTTGTCTGGGAGGAAGCTTTCCTCCTGTCTTGGTCACTGTGTTGTCCCCTGGCGTGGTCTTGACGGGATTGTCATGTCCTCCTCAACGGCACACATGTACACTTCATCTTCTGGTTGAGGGGGTGCGCTTGGTGATGGAAGGGTGTAGATGCTCCCATTCATCACATCCATGCCACCCTCCTGCTCCGGCGTTGGGGAAACAGGGGCATTAACACAGAGCACATGATGTATACCCTCTATGTCAGCCTCTATCTTCTCCATCCGTCGATCCATCCGTTGATCCATATGTTGCATCCGTTGATCCATATCTAGCATGGTCTCCAGAAGCAGATCTATCTTTGCCAGCACAATAGAGTTCCCGGGGATATCCACACTTATCCCATTCAGCATCTGGTCTAACGAGCTGCTTCTTGTGCATGGCGTGTGGACATCTGGGTGGATGGGTCAATGGAGGATGAGATGGGGGTTCCATGGAGAGAAGCAGCAGCGTCGTCGAAGAAGGGTGGAGGAGGTGACCTGTAAATATCCGGTAGAGGAGAAGCGGCAGCTTCGTCGAAGAGGGATGGAGAAAGTGACCTTTGGATTTCCGGACGAGAAGCAGAGTCGTCTAAGAGCAAAGGAGAAAGTGACCCATGGATTTCAGAGGCACCAGCGGCAGCGTCGTCAGATAGAACCGGAGAAGATGGCCTGTGGGTTTCCGGGAGGGCGGCGGCAGCGTCGAGGACGAGGGGTGAAGAAGACGGGCTGAAGATTTCCGGGACAGCGGCGGCAGAGTCGTCGAAGCGTATGTGAGGAAGTGTTTGTTTGTAAATGGTGCTCAAAGTGCTGGGGCTGTGTGAATGGAAGGGAGCATACACTGGTACATTTATATATAAGCAGTACTAAGCCTTAAGTGGGCATAGGATACCCTGAAGGTTGGGGTGGTTGTCCAAGGACACCCCCCCTTCCTCATTGGGTTAGCCCCCAGTAATGTACTCACTTAGTATTCTCCTTCCCAGGGTCTCCCTTCCAATGCGTGCAGCTGTGTGAAGTAAATTCCAAGAGCCAGGGTGTGCAGCGCACAGCAATGATGAAAGAGCAGGTCTTGCAATAAAATTCCTTTATTTTTCAAACATCTGGTTGTGGGACAGCAGCAAACTTCAACGTGTTTCGTTCAAAAGAACTTTTTCTTGAAAAAGTTCTTTTGAACGAAACGCGTTGAAGTTTGCTGCTGTCCCACAACCAGATGTTTGAAAAATAAAGGAATTTTATTGCAAGACCTGCTCTTTCATCATTGCTGTGCGCTGCACACCCTGGCTATGTGAGGAAGTGGTCTGCGGGTTCGATGGGTTGGCTCCCATTCATTTTGCGTCGAGAGTACATCACCGTATTTCTTCTTGACATAATAAGGCTGACGTCTATTAAAACCTTTAGCCTTTGGGGTCAGCAGAAGGTTTTCTTTATTGGCCTTAGCCTGTCGCTTTGGCTTTGGCGTGGAAACGGCAACCGCCGTTCGCTTTTTCTGCATGAAAGGCACGGCAGAGGCGAGTGGGTTCCTGCGTCCGTAGAATCGGGGTTGATCCATGGAAGCAGATGGCACAATCCAGTATCTGTACAAGGGCAAGTTCAGATAAAGATCATCGAGTGGTGAGCTATGCAAAGTGTGTAACCTTTTATGCATGGCAGCGAGGTACAGGTGTTGAAAGTGGGCGTACTCTAATGTGAGTCATTACCGTTAAATACACCATCCATGGGGGCGTGGCCAGGGGTCTGAGCGTGCTAGTCGCAGCTTGCTCTGTTCCTAAGGAAACCGACACCTATATCCGATCAAACCCGAAGATCGGGAGGCAAGACACCCCAAAACACACTTGCCACGGTGTGGCACAAGTTACAACACCTTTGGGCTCTCCCCAGCGTAATTGGAACTGGCCCCGCGGCTGCCAAATCGATCGCAGGTTCCCCCTCTGCCTCCAAGCTGATCCCAAGATGGCCGCCGGGACCGGGAGGCTGCATTAGAAACAGCCGATTCCGGACTCACGGAAGGAGGTAAGGGGTGTCCCTGCGCTTCACCGATCTAGGCGGAGGTGCGCCGTTGCAGTCGGGGGGTCGCCGCTCGCCCCCCCTCACATAACCCTCTCTAATAAACTTATCCCCACACGCCCGTGCCCTGCCGGAGTAGCAAGATGGCGCCGGCTAAAGTGTGAGGCGCCGACAGCTGCCGATCGGAGGCGCGGCGGAACCGGAGTGGGTGCCTTCCCTTGTGGCTCCAGGGCCCTGTGAGCTCCGTGGGAGGAAGGGGGGGACGATCCACCCAGAGGGGGGAAGACTTACCACTCAGCGCGGCCCTGTTTGAGTGGTGGCCGGCGGCCATCTTGGTTCACCCATCTGGCACATCACTGCTGGGAGTAGCCGGCGGCCATCTTGGTTCACCCATCTGGCACATCAGTGCTGGGAGTAGCCGGCGGCCATCTTGGTCCACCCAACCAACACAGACACTGTTAAGAGATGGTTGGCGGCCACCTTGCTCCTCCCAAACAGCACAAACTGCATTTAAGTAAATAAAAGATAAAGTGACACTGAAAATAAAGAGCTGGAAGAAAGTGTTAATGAAAATTCACCCACTCTCCCTCCCCTACAAACCATTTTCACTGGGAGTCCCAACATCCTCCATTAACTTTCCACTGGGCCCAGTACAGTCTCTAAAATCGGCCCAGATGAGAAGGGGGAGAGCAAAATCACATGGAATAAAGGCTCAATTAAAAGCAACCATGGAACCGCTTCCAATGTTTGTGTGATCAGGTCTCCATAGGAATGAGGGGGCTTATTCCAATTTAACTTTTCTCTTTTTTTTTTTTTTTTTTTTTGTGCTACATCACCTAAATATATTCAGCTCTATTCAAAGTCAAAAAACTTACCAAGAAAAAACAACAAACATGCCATCCACTAAACAAAAAAAACCGGTGGCCAGACGTGAGGCATCCCTTTTCTTCAAAAAACAAAATACCAAAGATCAAGAAGCGTCTACCGCAGGCGGAGACGCAGATTCAGATCTAGACTCTGGAGAAGAGACGGACGCTCCACTTACCCGCAAAGAAATGATGGGGTTTGTACAAGAACTAAAAAGCTCTTTCCACTCTGAGATGCAGAGCTTCCGCCGCAGCATCAGAGAGGAGATTGCGTCCATAGGTGACCGCATTGTGGACTTGGAGGAGAAAGTGGATAACACCGCCCTTGCACAGGAGACCCAAATGCGAGACATCGAGGAATTAAAAACTCAAGTCAAAACTATCTTCGAAAAACTGGAAGATACGGAGAACCGGTCAAGACACAATAACCTGCGGATCAGAGGTATCCCGGAAGAAGTGGACAATGCCCAATTGGATGCTTATCTCACTCGGCTTTTCATGTCCCTGCTACCCGAAACATCGGATGAAAAACTTCAGATGGACAGAGCCCATAGGCTTCCTAGGCCGAAAGGCCTAGACCCAGCAAAGCCACGAGATGTGATCACTCGCCTACACTATTTCCGTATTAAAGAAGAAATACTGAGAGCCGCTAGAACCACCCCAAAGATAGAGCAGGATAATGTTCCACTCCTCATCTTCCCGGACTTGGCTCAAACCACGCTGAATAAACGGAGAATGTTCACGCAGATCACCAACTCACTGCGGAACAATAAAATCCGCTATCGCTGGGGTTTCCCGTGCAAAATTTTGTTCACTCATCAAGAGACGATGTACATCCTACTCTCACCTGAAGAAGGTGAGGAAAAACTACGATCATTGGGCTTACTCGAACCAGAGGATCCGGAGGCCTCTCAAAAGCCTCGTCATTCACCTAAGGCACAACGCCAGGCATGGGTGAAAACACCAACCTCTGGGCGAGCAAAGACCCAACCCACTTGAAGAACTAGAGCTGGATACTTATTTAACACCCATTTAAGATGGCAGACAAGCCACAACGTGGTCTGGACTTAAGGTACTCACCGAGACGTGGCCCACTCCAGTAACCCACCTAAAATCTAACCAACATTTGAGGTACCTGGAACACATCGACCAACTCGGTCAAGCCACAATGACCACGACAAGTCCCAAAATCTAGGTTATTTCCTTGTTCATAGTGAAACTATTCTCCCAAGTTACCCACAAGTTCGAATCATTCAAAGTTGGACAATCAGTTTGAACTAACCCGAACACTTAAAAGGACTGACATACAATGTTTGTTTGGAACTGTTTTCTAGACAAAATTGTATTTGTAATATAAGTTTATATGTTGTCTATAATAGAATTGGTCTCCAAAAGTTCAGCTACCAATTCTCTATTACAGGTTAAAATATTAAAGGTTACGTTTTAGGTAATTTTTCTATGTTATTTATCCCTCTCCCCCTGTAAAATACGAATGCAGAGTCTGCCAAACTATAGTTGCCAGTCAACCCTACTCAATGCCTTTAAAATTGAGAAAAGACATGTTGCTGTAAACAGTTATAACGTTTAATGCCCCCCATTCTTGCTTTTACTTCCCTGATGTGTAAGATCACACACACAACCCACCCCGTACTCTATGGGGTGATTTTGTTTTCCCTCTTCGAAAGTTTAGCTCCTAAACAACGGAGCACTGCGACGTCAAGCCGCTGGGCCACTGCCCGCCCCCCTCACGTTCATTTAACCTGTGAGTGCGAGAGACTTGCACCACAGGTCCTACCATGGCTGGTCCCCCCAAACAATGTTTGGAAGCCGGGGTCCTCGGTTTACCCCTCCCCTCCCTCTCTATCCCTCCCCTCCTCCAAGTTTTGCAAGCATTTGCCACTACCATGTAATAATATGTATATCTCTCGTTGTATATGTTCCCATACCAGATTGTTTCCAAAGACGGATGTACCGACTCTTCAGCTGTATGTAAGTTATCACTCTGTTCATTTGTATTATAGAACCTTGAACCACTACCATGCCGATTAATATAATATCCCAAAACACCAAGGGCTTAAACACCCCCCGAAAGAGACGTATTGCTCTCTCGGAAGCCAAAAGACTGGCAGGAGATATAATCTTGCTACAAGAAACTCATTTGAAAAAAGAGGATCAGTCGCTGCTGTTCAGCAATGACTACCCCCTAATCTACCACTCATCAGCTCCCACGAAAAAAAATGGCGTAGCAACACTTTTCCATAAAAATTTAAACTTCAAAGTAGACAAAATTAAAAATGATCACGCTGGGAGAATTCTAATTATTACAGGGTCACTGGACTCCACTGATATAACAATAGTCAACACCTATGCCCCCAATGAAAATCAAGAGTCCTTTTTCCAGGAACTAACAAATTTAATTCTCTCTGTCCAGAAAGGTCTTTTAATTTTAGCAGGAGATCTAAACGCAATTATGGACCCAAATCTAGATAAATCTCCCAGTCCCCCCCCGCCACAAAAAATAGCCCCCCCCACTGGGGACTTGTATCTATGACCAAGGATCTATTGTTGGTAGACTCCTGGAGATTAGTCAATAGCAATGTAAAGGATTTCTCCTTTTTCTCTCACCCCCATAATAGCTATTCTCGAATTGACTATATCCTAATAGACCAACAAATTAGCAATAATATTTCCTCAGCAGTAATTGCCCCCTCTGCTTGGTCAGACCACTCTACGCTTATAACCAAATTGGCTGGCCTCACGTCCAAAAATAAAACAAGGTCGTGGTCCCTGAATGAATCCCTACTACTGAACCCACAAAATCTCCAACTAATAGAAAAAGAACTGGCCCAATACTTTGAATTAAACAATACCCCAGAGGTTTCCTCTTTTACCCTTTGGGAGGCCCACAAATCAGTGATAAGAGGCAAACTGATTGCCCTGGCTTCTCAGAAAAAAAAAGAAAAAACAAAACAAATTGAAACACTAACACAAAAATTATCAGAACTAGAATCTACCCACAAGTCAAATCCATCTCGGAAAAATTATAGGCAGATAATCTCAGTGAGGGGCGAACTAAACCTTTTGTTAGTGTCAAACGCAGAAAGAGCTATAAGATGGAGCCAACAGAAGTACTATGAAAAAAGTAATAAAGCAGATAGAATGTTGGCACGCAAATTAAAGCAAAAACAAGCTAAGGCTAAAATTCACAACATCTACACTAAAAATGGCTCAGTATCTCACAACCCCAAAATCATAAGCGATGCATTTAGGGACTACTACACATCCCTTTACAATCTACCAGGCCCAGTGGGAGACTCGGCTAAAGAGAAAAGAGCAATAAAAATTCGAAATTATCTAGCAAAATGCCGACTCCCTACTCTAGACCCAAACGACATCACAAACCTTGAAAAAACTATAGAGCCCCTGGAAATTATGGAAGCAATAAAATCCCTGAAAATTGGGAAGGCCCCTGGTCCGGATGGATTCTCTAATCTTTATTACAAGAAATATTCCACAACTCTCCTCCCATTTCTTACCAAAGTCTTCAATGAGATGACACAAGGCGCACCCCCTCCTAGAGACATGCTTCAAGCTACCATAGTGGTAATCCCCAAAGAGGGGAAAGATCCCCTACTGTGCTCTAGCTACAGACCTATTTCGCTATTAAATACAGATTTAAAACTATACGCAAAGATTCTGGCCAATAGATTAAATAGTATCCTCCCTAAATTGATTCATCCGGACCAGGTGGGGTTTGTCCTGGGCAGACAAGCCCTTGATAACACAAGGAGGACAGTGAATCTAATACACGTAGCAAATCTCACGAAGTGCCCATCTCTATTACTTTCTTTAGACGCTGAAAAAGCGTTCGATCGATTAGATTGGCAGTTTATGTCAGCTACGCTTTCGCAGATGGGATTCACAGCCAAAATTTTAAATAGTATAAACACACTATACTCCACACCAACGGCCACTGTAAGGACGAACAGCTCTCTGTCTGACCCCTTTCCAATATTAAATGGAACCAGGCAGGGTTGTCCGCTCTCACCTTTATTGTTTGCCTTAGCCATAGAACCATTAGCATGCCAGATAAGGATGAACCCCAATATTGCGGGTATTTCTGTTGGCCAGGAAGAATTCAAAATAGCTCTTTTTGCGGACGATATTCTATTGACACTTTCAAAACCCCTCACATCCCTCCCTAACCTTTTCCATGTATTATCAGAATTCGGCTCACTTTCAGGTTATAAAATTAATCATTCCAAATCCATGGCCCTTAGTTTAAACCTCCCTAAAGAATTAGTAAAATTACTCCAACTAAATTTTGACTTTAAATGGAATGCGAACCATATTAAATATCTAGGGGTGCAACTAACAAAACATTATTCGACCCTATACAACGCAAATTTTAAACCCTTTTTTGAGCAGATAGTCAAGGACTTAGCCAATTGGAACCCATATATAATATCCTGGTTTGGGAGAATAACCACTATTAAAATGAACATTTTACCTCGACTCCTCTACCTCTTCCAAACCCTCCCGGTTAAAATCTGTCAGAAAGATCTAAACAATATTCAGAAGAAAATTTTGAAATTTGTCTGGCAAAACAGGCGACCTAGAGTCCGCAAAGATATTCTTTATAAGTCCAAATTAGAAGGAGGCTTAGCTCTTCCGAACTTACAAAACTACTATAGAGCAGCTCAATTAGGGCAACTTGTTAGCTGGCATTCAAACCCAACCGAAAGGAGGTGGGTCGAGATAGAGGATTTGATCTGTTCCCCATGCAAAATAAAAAATCTTCTCTGGCTCAACAAAAAGTCTAGACCACCCGAGAGTCTCAAGAACCCGGTGATATCCTTTGCCTGTAATCTTTGGGACTCCCTCAAATCCAAGTTTCAACTAACTGGTTCCCCTTCCCTCATGCAACCCCTATTCTCGGACCCCTCCCTTCCTTTTTACACAGAAAACCCACTCTCCCATACCTGGGTTCAAAAAGGACTCACGAGAGTCAAGGATATTCTCACTCAAGGGAAAGTCCCCCCATTCGCTTCTTTACAAACGAATTATGACATCCCCACGGCCGACTTTTTCAGATTTCTCCAGGTTAGGCATTATATCCAATCAGTCTACAAATCAGGTCAACCCCAGGCTTTGACTTTATTTGAAGACTGGTGTCTACACCAGCCCCATATGAAGGGCATTACCTCCAGAGTATATCAAAGTTTATCCTCTATCAAGAGCAACCAAACCCCCGATAACTATATGGTATCCTGGGAAAAAGATTTTAATGTCTGTATAGATCTCGATATTTGGAAAGACATCTGGGAAGCTGCCTCCAAAAATTCATCGTGCGTTGTAATAAAAGAGAATATTTACAAGTTAATATACAGATGGTACATGACTCCTGCCAGACTGCACTCTTTTCTCCCAGGGGTCTCCCCACTATGCTGGCGTGGTTGTGGCGAAGTTGGGGATATTCTGCATATATTCTGGTCATGTCCCAAAATCCAACAAACTTGGACAGAAGTGTTCACCTTAATACACAAGATCCTAGATATCACTGTCCCACATGACCCAGTATATATATTGTTAGGCAAGCCAATAGCCAATATTCCCCGAAAAAAAGCTAGAGTACTAACCCAAATGTTAAATGCTACACGGTGTACAATTGCCAAAAATTGGAAACAACCTGCCCCCCCATCCTTAAACCAAATAAACAATAAAATTTGGCATATAGTTTATATGGAAAAACTCTCAGCCTATCTGAATGGCTCGACCTCACAATTCTCTGAGATTTGGGCTCCTTGGTTTCGCCATGCAGGTATATCCCCATACATAGATTAGAATACTTGGAACAGAGTGATATATGTGACAGTTAAATTGTTGTGTACAATGCTATATTTTTACAAATGCTATCCCTTCCCCCCCCTCCCCTATCCCCCCTTTTATATGTTATATGTTTTGTTAATTTTTCTTTTGTATGAAAAAAAATGTTTAATAAAAATTTAAGTAAAAAAAAAAAAAAAAAAAATACACCATCCATTTTGTGGATTCACTGCACATTGAATACACATCGACTAAACATTGAATATACATTCTTGTGTTAGTATTTCTTTCTACTCGCTGCAATGCCTGTTAAAAAGATTTCCAAGGATCTCAGCATGCGAATTAAGGAGATGTACACGAGCGGACACCGAATTGCTGCTATCCAATGATGGTCCACTTCTGGCCTCGTTGTGCCAGCAACCACCGTGAGCTATTATGCACACGGAAAAAACAGAGAACGCAAAAAGGCACAAAGGGTAACTAACGCGTAAGTATATTTATACAACTTTAAAAATATTTTTATATAAAATAATGTACTGTAGATCTACAGTACTGTACAGTATCTAATATTTTTGTTATTTCTGTAGATTTATATTACAACAGTATATATATTTTGTATATTTATATTTATATTACAATAATATATATATTTTGGATACTGTATTTATATTACAACAATATATATATTTTGTATACTGTATTTATATTTATATTACAACAATATATATATTTTGTATACTGTATTTATATTTATATAACAACAGTATATATATTTTCTATATTTATATTTATATTACAACAATATATATATTTTGTATACTGTATTTATATTTATATTACAACAGTATATATTTTCTATATTTATATTTATATTAAAACAATATATATATTTTGTATACTGTATTTATATTTATATTACAACAGTATATATATTTTGTATATTTATATTACAACAGTATACTGTATATATTTTGTATTTTTAGATTTATATTACAACAGTATATATATTTTCTAGATTTATATTTATATTACAACAGTATACTGTATATATTTTTTATATTGCTGCATATTGATACTGTAAAACTGTGCTTGCGGCCTACTGCACTGTAACTCTCCAGATTGTTTTTCTTTACATTGTAGGGAGACAACTCTTCTGGTGGACAAAATAAGTTAGGAGAATGATGAGAAGAGTGCATTAAAGGTCAAATACACTCTGCAAGAAATCACAATCTCACTGTATCCGAGACCAGCATAAAGAAGATGAGACGCAGCATTGGATGGAAATATGGACGTGTGAGGTTAGTACTGGACAGTACAGGAGGTAAAAGTGTTGTTGAGGAAACTGTACTGTACCGCTAAAATTATTTATTCCTTGTCATTACAGAGCGTACCCCATGATAAGGGACGTAAACAAAATAAAAAGAGTGGTCCAGGCCCAGGCATGGATCGACAGTGGAGAAACTTTCCAGGATTGCATCTTCACTGACGAGTCTACTATGTCGCTGGAGAGATTTGCAACCTTTGCATTTCACAAAAAAGGTCGCATATCTATGAAGCCACGACCAAAACACCCCGTGAAGCTGCATGTGTGGGGTGCCATCTCTAGGCGTGGACCAGGATGCATTGTCATCTTTGAAGGTAAAATATATCAAATATAATGTAGCCTTATGCACTGTACTGTACTAGTGTAGCCTTACTGTATGCACTGTACTGTACTATTGTGCATTTTTTTGAGCACTTTTCTTTTCTTGTTATAGGAATCATGAAAAAAGCTTTCTTCCAAGACAAAATTGTCCCTGAGATAGTGCAATACATCACACGCGAGTTCCCGGATGGTCATCGTTTCTACCAGGACAACGATCCGAAGCACACCGCGTCAACAGCGCATATCCTTGAGCGCGGTATCAACTGGGTGAAGACGCCAGCGGAGTAAGTGGGGTAACCGTGTCTCATATTTTTACTGTGTACTGTATCTCTTAAACTAATTGTCCTTTTTTCCAATGACAGATCGCCAGACTTCAATCCGATCGAAATGGTCTGGCATCAGCTGAAGGACCATATCCTGAAAGTGGTGAAACCCTCCAAAAAGGACGAGTTGGCGAAAGGCATAATGAGTTTTTGGAACGATGTACTCACCGTGGAATGCTGCAATAAATATATAGACCATATTGCGACTGTGTTGCCCATTGTTATCGCACGTAATGGGCAAGCATCTGGAAAGTAGTACTATACTGTAGTATTGTAAGTGTAGTATGATACAGGTAAGTATGGCACAGATTTTTTCTTTCCCAATAGTCAGAGTATACAGTAGTTACAATTTTTTCTTTACAGAGAGAGCAGCACCAGCCATCTGGTTACATAGTATTTAACAGTAGTCAGAGTATACAGTAGTTCCAGTATAGACTAGTTTGACAGTACTACTGTAACGGCCTACTAACTGCTCAATTTTTTTCTTTCCACAGAAAGCAGCACCAGCCATCTACAGTAGTACTACACATCACACAATGCCATAATACAGTACGCACATAACTGCACTCATTTTTTGTTTTCTTGTCGTTTCAGGGGGAAAAGGGTGGCCTGGGGGGAGGTGGGGTGTTGTGTCCAGTCTAATCTGTTTGTACAGTCAAATGTACAGTATATAAACAGCAGTAATGATGTACACAAAACCTCTCCTCTCTCAATGAACTACTGTACTGTACACAGAATGAGGAACAAGATAAAGATGGAACAATTAATATTACAATATATATATATATATATATATATATATATATATATATATATATATATATATATATATATATATAATATATATATATATATATATATATATATATATATATATATATATATTATACATTACAGTATATATTATTAAATAATATTCTTATAAATGTGCATTATTCATGTTTATCCATGTTTTACAAATGTTTTCTAAATGTTTATCCAATTTCAATCTGCCAGAAGAACTTGATAAAGACTGCATTATGTATTATTCATGATTATTTTTATATTTGTATTTTTTGGTTCCTGATAAAATAAAATAAATATTCATTTACATTCCTGCTAATCATAATCATTGACAACACCCACCCCCACCCCCCCACACCTACAGTACACCAATGAATAAGAATGAATGACAAAACAACATGAATCAGTTAATGGTTTTTTAAACTCAATTCTCACAATGCTGTGCAACTCAGATTTACATTTCAAAATCGAGAAGGGATTTTCCAAAGCGTTACCGTAAACAAAGCCTCAAAGGGTTGGGGGGGTTGGGTGAGTCATGCGTTAGCTCCCATCTCAAAGAGGATTACATGCAGGCACAGTGAGGTGATTGACGCTCGGCTAGGGACGGATTAAAAACACAATGACTAGCTTCAGAAAAGTAATGACTCTGTGGAGAGGGGGAGTTGGGTGAGTCATGCACAGTAAGCAGCTAGCTCCCATCTCAAAAAGGATTACATGCAGGCGCAGTGAGGCTTTGTAGCTCGGCTATGGACGGATTAACAATGTTAGCTTGAAACGTAACTATTTTCACTGTCTCCCCCTGATATCTGCAATACATGTGGGGTTTTTATTATACATAATTGAGTGCTGTGGACACTTGTATTATGATAAGTTTCCCTTTTTGGAATTTATTTGAAATTCCCTTGTCCAACGTGCACCTTATCCTTCAATAAATAGGATAACATCTATTTCTATGGCCCAATTGTGTATAAACCTCACTAAAACTGAAATTAGGTTTCACTGCTGTCAGAACTGACATACTAAGGGTGAGTAAAATTCCGCCAGCGTGACAGTCTAGCTTTCTTTAGTTACAGTATGTCACATTTATTTTCGTTGTAAAACTCAACTTCACTTTTCCAAGGAATTCATTACAATTTTCTAAAAAAAAAAAAAATTAAAATAGAGAAAATAATTAGTGCAGACTACAGTAATAAAGGATTCTGCAAAGAAGGGATGCGATAAATGACATAGATACCAAGACAGAAATCCTAAACGTGAAAAATTACAGCGGATTAACAACACAATGTCAAGATTCAGAAAATTAACGACTCTGTGGAGAGGGGGGGTTAGGTGAGTCATGTGCAGTAAGCAGCTAGCTCCCATCTCAAAAAGGATTACACGCAGACGCAGTGAGGCTTTGTAGCTCGGCTATGGACGGATTAACAACACAATGTCAAGATTCAGAAAATTAACGACTCTGTGGAGGGGGGTTTGGTGAGTCATGCGCAGTAAGCATCTAGCTCCCATCTCAAAAGGGATTACACGCAGGCGCAGTGAGGCTTTGTAGCTCGGCTATGGACGGATTAAGAACACAATGTCAAGATTCAGAAAATTAACGACTCCGTGGAATTTCAAATCCTTGAGCTAGCCTTGTGTGTGTTCGTGGGGGAGGGGGCTACAGGGTACAGCTGCATGAAGTTCAAAGATAATGACATACTTTAATTTCAAAAAGCAGTTCATCATAATAATACACCCCCAAATACAGTACGTAAAAAGCACACAAATCAACAATGTGCAGTCAAATGCACAGGGTCGCAGTCAAAAGCTACAGCACAGATTGAATATCGTAATACAGTAAGATGGTTTTTGCAGGCTTGTGGAGAAAATAAAAATAAAAAAATTACAATAAAAAAAATAATTAAATTTTTTTTGGTCACTCACTCAAGCAAGCTTTTTTGGTCACTCACTCAAGTGGTGGGCGAAGTAACAGGCGCATGCGTAGTAATCACCTGCTGTCAAGCAGGAATGTGATTGAAACCAGACACACGTTCAAAGGAATGGTGTAGGAGAGATGTACTGCATTGTAGAGAAGATAAGAAGTTGAAATACCCTGCAGTGCAGTTAATTATCCTGAGCGAGGGGAGAGCGCTGTATATGCCGAAATGTGACACTGTTACAGTACTGTACATGCCTATGCGTTTCAACAATTTTCAAATGAGACATACTGTACAGCAGCACAGCACTGCAAATGCATGTATACTTGAAATATGCAAATTTACAATTACTGCGCGCGCACACACAGACTGGGTACTGACGTAGGTTGAACCGCGAAGGTATTAGACTTCCAAGACAACAGCTCGCAAACGCCCCCCTGAGTTTTTACACGGCATTGCAGTATTGCAGACAGCGAGAATAAAATGCTAATATCACGAGCGCTAAAATAACGCAATTCACTCCGGGCGAAAAAAACAAAAAACGCACCTAACCGGGATAATCTGAGAGCCGCGGATCTAGCCGACTTAGACTCAGGTCGGCCGCCACTGTATTTGCCCCAGCAAGGCCTTTCTGTTTTACACTGCCTTATCTTTGATACACTGCACTTAGGACAGAGAAGCACTCTCTACCCGCACTACATCTACAAGTACCTTTCTTCCTGTGATTTTCCTTCAATAAAACTAAGAAAGACAAAAGGACTTGTTGTGCTTTGGAAGAGGAAAGGCATGAGTTAAGCTTACTGGAATTATTCATACATCATTTGTGACCCTGGTTCCAGGAAAAAAAAACCCTGGCGATTTTTTCTATCGGACTTTAGTGCATGAGGCCCATTGTGAGCTATTTCCAGAGATTAAAGCTGCAGTTCAAGCTTCCATTTTTTTTTTTTAGTTTCTTTTTTTACTTCAATAGTTTCATGTGGGCAATCTCTATTTACCTAAAGAACTGCATACCTGCCGGTCAATTCGTTCTCCGTCTATTGATCGGCAAAGTTTGGCGACATCTTTAGATCTGGGGAATGTAAATGGTTGCTATAACAACAAACATGCTTGTTAAAATAGAATACAAGAAAATTGGTCTTTCAAAGTTGTTGTTCTTTAAAACAGAAAATGCTAAAAGTATTTTTTCTTACTACAGAACTGATTTATTAAAAAAAAAACACATGCAGATATTGCTTGAACTGCAGCTTTAATTTATCTACTCTTGAAACAAATGTTGCAATTTAAGTAACCATTTTACCCAGAGTGTAGTGTATGCCTGCTAGAGTTGCTACACAAGTTTCAGACTGCTGTAATGCAGTGACTCCCACTAGTATTTACAGAGATGTGGTTTTTATTGCAACAATAATGTCGAGTGAGTAATTATCTGACAATTACATATTTCAGCAGACCACTTGCTCCTGCTCGGGGTGGCCACCTACAGCTCTTGCTAATATTAACCCTTTAGGGGTTGCCCTCTTTCCGACACAGGGTTACTGCACCGACACACTTTATTCGAGCAAATACCCAGTATGTACCTGGCAGATACCTGGAATGCGCCGCTCCTCACCTCTGACAAGCCCCGTTGCGTTTGCCTTCACAGCCTGGGTTCATGCCTGGCTGACGGGCGGCTGATCTGTTAAATGATAATGATTAGGATTTAATAGGCTGCAATGCTTCGCGTGTCTACCAGATGGCATAAATTCATGAATTGTAATGCAGTATATATATATATATATATATATATATACTGTGCAGTATTGCAGCCAGCGGGAATAAAATGCTTCAATCCCTGCCTGGAAAATACCTCAATGCACTCGGGCAGAAAACAGTCACAAACCTCAATACACCCGGGTATACCCGAATTCGTGGGACTAGCCGAGCTCGAATAAAGTGTGTCGCCAGTGTAAGTGTGGGCTATCCTGCTCTCACCATTAGCTCCCTCTCCATTATTTTAGATCACAGTGTAAATATACCCTGCACCTTTTTATATATATTTTTTTTGTGTTACTAATAAAAATTTTACTGCACCTTTATACTATTGAATGGCCGATGAAGGGACACGATTACCCTTGGATTAAAATTTTCCAGCCAATCTATGTTCCCAGTGAGTGCAAATTGGTTGAATCCTATCAACCACTTTTGTACGTAAAGTGTATACCGTACATCATATCTGCTAAAGGCTTACAGATGGATCCTGCCAAGGTCTCTGCCATCCTATATTGGCCACTGCCCAGGGGACTTAAACCCATCCAAATGTTCCTTGGATTCACAAACTATTATCATTGTTTTATCTGGGATTTCTCCAAAATAGTCGCACCTATAACGGCCATGACCAAAAAGGGGGAGAGCATGTTTCTTAGTCTTCGGAGGCACAAGCTGCCTTTCTCAAATTAAAGAGACTTTTTCCATGGCTTTTATTCTTGTTCACCCAGACCCTCCCCATCCGTTCATCTTTGAGGTCGACACTTCCGATATTGGTGCCAGTGCAGTACTTTCACAGATAATGGATTTCAAATCATGTTGGCATCCTTGTTGCTTCTTCTCTAAGAAATTCTCTGCCGCGGAACATAATTATGATGTCAGGAATCAGGAGCTCTATGCGGCGAAGATCGCACTCTAGGAATGGAGACATCTCCTCGAGGAAACTTCGGTGCCTGTGACCATACTAAAGGACCACCATTACCTGGAGTACTGGGCGGCCAGTAGGCTGAACACCCGCCATGCGAGATGGACATTCTTTCTCACCCTGTAAGAGACATGTGCAGAGATACACTCAGGGAGACAGTTTTGGGGAAATTAAAACATGGCTTTATTTAGCCTGTCCCTTTAAACAATGTACAGCATACAAAAATAAACAAATAGTCTATCCCTGTGTAAGGGCTGACTCACTGCCCCAGTCCCTATCTGCAAGGCTGGGAGGAAAAGTCCCTTACCAGTCTATCACCCCAAAGTCTCAAGAGGTACCTCAAAGTAGGTGGCCCTTCAGGTCAGTCTCTGGTTCTGGGTCTGGATGGCTATTCATTGAGGGGCCAGCCTTTGGTAGGTTCCTCAGTTTTCTGCACCCCTGGAAGAGAGGACTGTACTTGAAGTCTTGAAATCAGCACACAGTAATCCGGTGTACTCAAGAGTCTCTTGGTTAGTTCACAGCAGGAGGCTTTTACACTGGTCTGATTAACTAGGTGGATACTGGTTAATTGTTTTAGCTGCAATTAATCATCTCCTTGCTGGATTCCTCAGACCACTGAGGCTTTCTAGTTAAGCCTCATTGACAACGGGTTAATACCCTGTTACACACCCACTTCAACTATATTCTTTCTTTGAGACTGGGAACCAAGAATGTTAAAGCTGATGCCCTTTCCCACCAGTTTGCTGCTGAGGAGTCGCTGGAGACTGACGAGGTTCCCATTATCCCTTCTTCCAGGATTGTAGTTACAATCCCTCCCATTATCATGGACCACATTCGTAAAACCCAGTCTGAGCTTCCCACTGGTCCCTCTGTTCCTTCTTGTAGACTCTTCATCCCCCTCCCCTCCTCATCTACAAGTTCTCCAATGGGGTCATCAATCCACATTTGTGGGTTACCCAGGTATTAAGAAAACAGCAGAATTTCTTGAGCGGACCTTCTGGTGGGCAAAGATCAGGAACGACATCAAGGACTTTGTCTCGGCCTGCACGGTATTCGCACGAACCAAGGTGCCAAGCTACAATGTGGGTTACTTCATCCCATTCCAATCCCATCCGGCCCATGGTCATGCTTGTCCATGGATTTCATTGTGGAGCTTCCCCCTTCCTGGGGCATGAAAGTAATCCTGGTCGTGGTTGACCACATCTACAAGCAGGCACATTTCGTTCCTCTGAAAAAACTTCCTTCTGCTCCAGAGCTGACAGATATTTGTATAAGGGAGGTATTCCGCCTGCATGGCTTACCTACACAAATTGTCACTGATCGGGGCTCCCAATTTATTGCGAGATTCTGGAAGGCCTTTTGTCGCCATTTGGACATTGACCTAATTTTTCCTCCGCCTCACACCCACATTCCAATGATTAGATGGAGAGGACCATTCAAACGTTGGAACAGTTCCTTCGGTGCTATGTCTCTGAGCAGCAGGACAATTGGGTGGACCGGCTGCCTCTGGCAGAATTCCCCATGAACTCTCTGTCCCAAGAGTCCTTGAAATACTTTACCTTCTTTGCGGCTCTAGTGTGAGGATCGGGCGCAGGCTCTGCCCCTGTGATGTCAGCATCGGGTGCAGGCTCCGCCCCCAAGTTTGATTCAGACCTTGCTGCAGCTGTGCAGAAACCACCTAGAAATTAATCAGGGCTCTGATTGTAATGCAGCTTCTGCCATGCAGCCGTTGAGCTGTTCATCCTTTATAGCAGGCCTGCACAACACGCGGCCTGCGGGCCGCATGCGCTCACTGTGCGGCCCGCGGCGGCTTTCTACTCTCCCCCTCCCTCCCTTGTCCACTCTCCCACACCCCCCCACAAGCTCGCTGTCACCATCCCCCGCGAGCCTGCTGTCACCATCCCCCGTGAGCCCGCTCTCCCCCTCTCAGAGTAGCAGCGCGCTCTAGCATTGAGGCACT
Source organism: Ascaphus truei (assembly GCF_040206685.1). Taxonomy (NCBI): domain Eukaryota; kingdom Metazoa; phylum Chordata; class Amphibia; order Anura; family Ascaphidae; genus Ascaphus; species Ascaphus truei. The sequence continues at coordinate 123,388,758 of NC_134485.1, read as the reverse complement.
TCCTGCCTGCTGCTTGCTAGAGCGTGTGTGGCACTGCGTGCACTCCTGCTTGGCCGGCAGAAGTATTTACTGCTTGTTCGGTAGAGGTATTTACTGCTTGGACAGCAGAGGTATTTACTGGTTAATGTGAGGTGCTGGGGGGTTAATGTGAGGTGCTAGGGGGTTAATGTGAGGTGCTGGGGGCTTGATGTGAGGTGCTCAGGGGTTAATGTGAGGTGCTGGGGGGCTTGATGTGTGGTGCAGGGGGGTTGATGTGAGGTGCTGGGGGGGTTAATGTGAGGTGCTGGGGGGCTTGATGTGTGGTGCAGGGGGGGTTGATGTGAGGTGCTCAGGGGTTAATGTGAGGTGCAGGGGGGCTAATGTGTGGTGCAGGGGGGGTTAATGTGAGGTGCTGGGGGGCTTGATGTGTGGTGCAGGGAGGGTTGATGTGAGGTGCAGGGGGAGAAGATGTGAGGTGCAGGGGGGGTTGATGTGAGTTGCAGGTGGGGGTTGATGTGAGGTGCAGGGGGAGTTGATATGAGGTGCAGGGGTGTTGATGTGAGGTGCAGGGGGGGTTGATGTGAGTTGCAGGGGGGGGTTGATGTGAGGTGCAGGGGGGGTTGATGTGAGGTGCAGGGGGGTTGATGTGAGGTGCAGGGGCAGTTGATGTGAGGTGCAGGGGGGAGAGTGATGTGAGGTGCAGGGGGGAGAGTTATGTGAGGTGCAGGGGGGAGAGTGATGTGAGGTGCAGGGGGGAGTGATGTGAGGTGCAGGGGAAGAGTGATGTGAGGTGCAGGGGGAGAGTGATGTGAGGTGCAGGGGGGAGAGTGATGTGAGATGCAGGGGGGAGAATTATGGGAGGTGCAGGGGGGAGAATGATGTGAGGTGCCTGGGGAGAGTTATGGGAGGTGCAGGGGGGTGAATGATGTGAGGTGCTGGGGGGAGAGGGATGTGAGGTGCAGGGGAGTGGGATGTGTGTGGTGTGCAGGGGGGTATTGTGTGTTTAATGTGGAGGGGGAGTATTATGTGTGTGGGTGAGGGAGAGAGATGGGGGTACGAGAGATAGATAGGGAGTATCGCAAAGGTTGATAGTGAAGGGTTCTGGGGGAGATATGAGGATGAGGATGATGAGGTGCTGGAGGAGAGATGATGATGATGATGATGATGATGATGATGATGATGATGATGATGATGATGATGATGATGATGATGATGATGATGATGATGATGATGATGATGATGATGATGATGATGATTTTACCCGTGTGGCCCAATTTTTTTTTCCCTTGGAACAGTTCAGCCCTTCTCACGTTACGAGTTGTGCAGGCCTGCTTTATAGGCTCAGTGTTTGCTTCTGCAAATTACATAGTTACATAGTAGATGAGGTTGAAAAAAGACATGCGTCCATCAAGTTCAACCTATGCTAAATTTAGACAAGAGATACTTTATCCTATATCTATACTTACTTATTGATCCAGAAGAAGGCAAACAAAAAACCCCAGTGTCATATCATCCAATGATATCTCATAAGGGGAAAAATAAATTACTTCCTGACTCCAAGAATTGGCAATAGGATTACTTCCTGGATAAACATCCTTCCCATGTTTACTTATTTGGTATATCCCTGTATACCTTTCCTTTCTAAAAAGATGTCCAACCTTTTTTTGAACAAATTTATTGTATCTCCCATCACAGTCTCCATGGGTAATGAATTCCACATTTTAACAGTCCTTACTGTAAAGAACCCTTTCCTTTGTTACTGTGAAATGTCCTTTTCTCCAACCTTAAGGGATGACCCATAGTCCTTTTTACTGCCCTTGGGATGAATAGTTCTTTTGAAAGCTCCTTGTCCTCTCCCCGAATATATTTGTATATAGTTATCATATCCCCTCTTATACGCCTCTTTTCTAATGTAAATAAATCAAATTTAGCTAGCTTCTCCTCATAAGTTAAATTCTCCATCCCCTTTATTAATTTGGTTGCTCATCTCTTCACTCTCTCTAATACCATTATGTCTTTTCTAAGGAGTGGTGCCCAAAATTGTACTCCATATTCAACGTGTGGTCTTACTAATGCTTTGTAAAGGGGCATAATTATGTTTACTTCCGTTGGCTGAGCATAACATTTTGCTACTTGATCCGTTGTGCTGGTCGCAAGCACTCTGTTGTACCTTGTCCTGCCTTGTTTTGCCTTGCAGTTTCACCTGAACCTTGACCCCTGACCTTTACCAACTACCCTCCAGTCTGCTACCCTCGACCACAGCGAGTATACCTACTACCCTACTTCTCCAAACCCTGACTCGGCTACACGACAATGAACCTGCACACCAGACGTGGCCTCTCAGCTTCTGGTCAGTGTTTACTATTCCCCACCTCGGCCTCGCAGTCCCATCCTGTTTGTGGCGAGCACTCATTACATCTAGTTGTATAACCCGACTACCTTTCCCCGTGACTCCTTTGCAGTAGGTGTTCCTGCAGCAGATACCAGGGCTCATGACCTACAGGATCTCTGGAAAGGCATTCAGGTGACTCTACGCATACCAGCAGAGACACAGAGGAGAAACGCAAACAAACATAGGAGGCCACATAGGAGGCCGTCACCTGAATACCATGTCGGTGATGAGGTCTGGCTCTCGATGCAGAATATTTATTTACATCAGCCCTCCGCAAAATTGGGACTGCGTTTTATCGGTCTTTACAGGGTTTTCCAGAGAGTGAACAAAGTGTCCTTTCAGCTGGAGCTCCCTGAATATTAAGCATGTGAGCACACAGCACCACAGGCGGAGCTCACGGCTCTCTCCTTACACTGCGCAGACCCTTCCGCTACCACCACGCAAGCCTCCTTCAGCTGCATTGCTTACCCCTTGGCATGGTAGGACGCTCTATGAGGTACTTTCCCCACGCTCTACGCCGCAGCCTTCGACACGGAATTGCCGCCCGCGCGCACCCCACGTTGCTTCTTCTCATGCGCACGTCAGACTTACAGTGCACTCACAACAGCCCCTGAACTTACCTCCGCTCAGGCTCCGCCCCCAAACACCGCACGCTTACAATCTGGCTCTTGCTGAGTGTCACCTGGGCTCTAAGAACAGCAGCCAATGCGCTGAAGCTTCCTGGGATCCTCCAGGCCTCCTCTCCTGGTTGGCTGTTCCAGCTTTATATACCCTCTCTGTCCTGTGCATCCTTGCTCGTCATAGTTCTGTGTGGGTAATTCACAGTGTTTGTTCTTTGATTCTCTCGGTTTTGACGCGACTTGGCAGACTTCCCCCTTTGGCTCTCGACTTCGGCTTGTTCCTGTTTACATACCTTCTGGCTCTCCTCGACCAAGGCTCTCACCTCGACTCTTCCGTATTTCTCCTACCCCTGATCTCGGCAATGACCATTCTTCTGGAAAAACCGGTACCGGCAAGAATTCACGCAATACTCCCCATCTGGCCTGGCACCACTCAATACCACAACCCGGACACGTCCCTCGGTCTGTTGGTGTGTGTATTCATACCTGGCATCCCAGTTCTAGGGACAGGTCTTGTCTGCGGGCTACTCCGGCGTAACATTGAATCACTCAAGATCCCCTCCACGTCTCCTTACTGAAACCGGCCATCAAGAACTGGTTTTCCAGGACTCTACCCCTTCCTGTTCTTATTTCCATGGATGGTCAGTCTGAATACATTGTCCAGAAAATGTTGGACTCCCATATCATGAGAGGGTCCTTTCAATACCTGATCGACTGGAAGCAGCATGGTTCGGAGGAGAGGAGTTGGGTCAAGGTATCTGATGTCCACTCTCCAGCCTTGGTCAAGAAATTCCAAAGGGGTTTTCCTACAAAAAACACCCCTGGGCATTTGGAGTCTGCCCCTAAAGGGGGAGATTCTATAAGAATCTCCCAACATGGCCGCCTAGGCAGGACATCTGCCTCTACCAACATAGCCGCAGAGGCAGAATGTCAGCCTCTTTCTGGACCGATTGCCTACACCTGTCTGCTCCCTTTGTAAGCTTTGACAAAAAGGACTACATCCAGTGCTACATCCAATATGACAAATTTTAAAGTTAAATACTGATCAGTTTTTGTTTTTATACATGAGGGTCATATATTTAAATTACTTGGCCAAAGCATTATAAGCCGGTAACTTTGCCAAGGTATCCCCTCTTCTGCAAGTCCTAATAAATACTACCAGCAAAAGCTCTCCTCTATAATGGAGGGAGAACTGTCTCAATAGACTGCTCATTCACAGGTGCATAACAAGACTTTCCTTTATGGGTAACCTTTAATGCTACGAAAATATGTGGCTTCAGGCAACACACAGTATAATATAAGCAATACAGTATTGGATATATAGTAGGCTGGAAAGCTAATAAACTATTACCACCTATTACTTTTCCTTTCTCAGCTATGAGACAGACAAACTGACATGTCTGCTTTCCTTTCCATTCCCACATATTATATCCTTAGGATATAAAAATCCTTCATCATTAAAGTATCATGCCCTACAGTATATGTGCCATTGTGCAGCACCAGTGCATCTGCAGCACATCAACAGTGAAAATCTTTAACATATATATATAAAATATATATATAATGTATTTCTATGAAAATTATATTGCAGAAAAATATATATATTTTTGCAAAAAAGATCATTCTCAAAATAATTTTTGGTCTGTGGCTAACACAACTGGTAAATGGTTCAACAAATGTTATATTCTTTCAGTACAAGATGACTACTGTAGTTCACTATCTGTTAGTTTAAATGTACCGTATATAAAATAAAGCAATGTCACCATCTAGTGGTTTTAAACTGCATTTACCAATCACTATTTTTATAGACATTTCTTAATAAAAATTATGTTGAGGTGTTACAGTGTTGCATAGACATATGATTCAAATTGCCAGATCCAGGCTCATAATGGCTAAGAATGCCAAGTTATCAAAATCAGTAATATACGTTATGGTCACTGAGATTAAAGCCAATCCACAAAGCTAACTGCAAAACTACGGCCGTTAGTTATCTCATTTGAATAGGCTTAACCCCATGTTAAGTTAGAAATGCCTTGCGTTAGATGTGCACAAATCACGTTATAGAGGGGGGGGAGAAGGGGTGGAGAGATAGAGGAGAGGGGGTGGAGAGAGAGGGGAGTGGAGAGAGAGGGGGAGGAGAGAGAGAGGGGATAGGTGGATAGAGAGAGGGGAGAGGAGGGGGGGAGAGGAGGAGAGAGAAAAAGAGAGGGGAAGTGCGAGGGGGAAGGGGGAACTGGGGAAGAGAGAAGAGAGAGGGAGGGAAGGGTGAAGAACGAGAGGGGAAGAGAGAGAGTGGGGGAAGAGAGAGGGGGGAGAGAAAGGGGAGTGGAGAGAAAGGGGATGAGAGAGAGGAGAGGTGAAGAGAGGAGGGAGAGAGAGGGGAGAGAAAATAGAGAGGGGTAAGGAAGAGTGAGGGGGATGGGGAAGAGTGATACGGGAAGGGTGAAGAGCAAGGGTAGAAGAGAGAGGAGGAAGGGGGAACAGGGGGAAATGGGAAAGAGAGAAGAGAGGGAGGGAAGGACAAAGAATGAGAGGTGGGAACAGAGAGTGTGTAGGGAAGAGAGAGAGGGGGAAGAGAGAGGTGAAGAGAGAGGGGAGAGAAAAGGGGGGAGAGAGAGGGGGAGAGAGAGGGGGGAAAGAGAGTGAGGGGGAAGAGAGAGGGGAAAGAGAGAGAGGGGGGAGATATAGGGAGAGAGGGGGAAGGGAGAGGGGGAGAGAGAGGGGCGCGAAAAGGGGAGAGAGAGGAGAGAGGGGGGAAAGAGAGAGAGGGGGAGTAAAAGAGGGTGGGGAGAGAAAGGGTATGAGAGAGAGTGGCGGAAGAGAGAGGGGGGAGAGAGAGAGAGAGAGGGGGGGAAGAGAGAGAAAGGGAAGAGAGAGGGGGAGATAGAGAGGGGGAAGAGAGAGGGAGATTGAGAGAGACGGGGTATGAGAGAGATGGGGGAAGAGATAGAGGGAGGGAAGAGAGAGGGAAGAGAGAGGGGGAAGAGAGAAAGGGGAAGAGAGGGAGGGGGAAGAGAGAGTTGGGGGAAGAGAGTGGGGGGAGAGAGGGGGTAAAGAGAGAGGGGGAAGAGAGGCAGACAAGAGAGAGGGGAGAGACAGATGTGGGGGAAGAGAGAGGGGGGAGAGAGAGGGGGTAAAGAGAGAGGGGGGAAGAGAGTGGGGGGCAGAGAATGGGGGGGAAAGAGCATGGGGAAGAGAGTGGGAAGAGAGAGAGGGGGGAGATAGAGAGGGAGAATAGAGAGAGGGAGAAGAGAAAGAGGGGGAAGAGAGAGGGGGAAGAGAGAGAGAGGGGAAGAGAAAGAGGGGAAAGAGAGAGAGGGGATAAAATGAGAGAGAGATGGGGAAGAGAAAGAGAGAGGGGGAAGAGAAAGAGGGGGAAGGAGTGGGGGGAAGAGAGAATGGGGGAAAGAGAGAGCAGGGAAGGGAGAGGGGTGAAGAGAGAGAGGAGGGGGAAGTGAGGGGGAAAGAGAGGAGAGGGGGGAAAGAGAAGGGAGGGGGGAAAGAGAAGAGAGGGGGGAAAGAGAGGGGAGAAAGAGAAGAGGGGGGAAAGAGAGGGGGAAAGAGAAGAGAGGGGGGAAAGAGAGGGGAGGGTGTGAGGATTGCCCGTCAGCTCCGCCCCCGGAAAGCACCCTATGGCAGGACAGGTGACGCTCGCCGCATTACCAGGCTGGGGGACACTGCACATCCCGTGGATGGGCCCCGCGAACCGTCCCGTGACAAACCGTCCCGTGACGCCACTCTACCAGGCTGGGGGACACCGCACGGATCTCATACAGGCTCCACCCCCATGATGTCACAAGTAAGGTGCATCACGCGCAGGCTACGCGCTGGCGCCGCACTACCACAGGCACTCGAGGGGTTAACTCCATCTCCAATTTCCATTCACCTGCACTTCTAACCCGCCCCTGCCTATCAGTGGACTGCATATGTCTAGGGGGCGGGTTTCATTCATTATCTTGCACCTGTGTTCTGCCTTTTGATTGGCTGCCTGCCCTGTAAATACCCCGGCACTGCAACGACTATCCAACTTCTCCAATCCCTGACCACGGCGAGTATATACGACCATTTGATCTGACGAAGCTACACGACCTTACTCTGCCCTCCGGTTGGAGGTCGGTGTATTCCAAAATCCCCACCTCAGACTCGCGGTCCCGTCCTGTTTGTGGGGAGCACTCATTACAGTATGCTCAGCCACACAATCATGGACCCGGCTGAGGTGGGTCGAGTCTTGAACTTACACTCAGACATGTTTAAAAAAGGTGGAGGAATTTATTGATCAGAACAGTCAGCGGATGGAGCAAATCCAATAGACTATGCAAACCATGACAGATCTGGCACCACGTATCCCTACTGCTTCCCTCCCCTAAGCGGTGTCTGCCCTCACAGCCTCCGAACCCAGACTTCCCACGTCCAACCGCTACGGCGGCGAACTGCTTGGCTGTGGCGGGTTCCTGTATCAATGCAATATCCAATGTGAACTGATTCCATCTCGCTTTCTTTCCCAGCGGTCCAAGGTGGCCTATATATTTCACTGTTCGTGGATGATGCCTTGGCGTGGGCTTCATCCATCTGGGAACAAAGGCCGGACCTTACTGGTGACATAAACCGCTTCATCACGGAATTCTGCAGAGTATTCGATACACCTGGGTGCAAGGTAAGAGCTGCTTCATCTTTATTCCATATGTCCCAAGGCAGACGCCCCGTGGCCCTGTATGCGGTCGAATTTTGGACTATAGGGACTGAGACAAGTTGGAACGATCAGGCATTGACGGCGGCATTCTGGCATGGTTTCTTTTCTTCTCTCATTTAAATTTCGTGATTTCTTATTTACCCGGTTCAAAAAATGTGGAGGCAGATGCTCTCTCCCGCCAATTTCAGGTGGAAGACAAAATCAATGATAAAGAGGAAACCATACTCCCTCTATCTTGTATAATCTCTGCCAATATGTTAGACTCCTTGGAAGACATCGTACAAAGCCAGCCAGACATTCCTGAAGGTCTCCACGTCCCAGAGGGACGCCTCTTCACCACACCACCTAATCGTAGGAAGGTACTGGAATGGGGTCATTCTTCTTAAAGTTCCGGACACCCGGGCACTAAAAGAGCCATTGATCTCGTAGAATGGACCTTTTGGTGGCCAGGCATGCGTAAGGACATACAGGGATTTGTCTTTGCATGTCCCACCTGTGCCCAGAACAAGACGCCCCGTAACAGGCCTCCTGGATTGCTACAACCGCCAGGGCTGCCAACAGGGGGGACAAAGGGCACTGGTATCCCGGGCCCTGTGGGTCAGGGGGTCCCCTGCACGGCCGGGCACAAGTTATTTAAATAATTTTTTTAAAAAGTTTAAAAAATGGCGACGATTCCCCGCGGTCCGGCGCGCATGCGCAGGGCCCACTTCCCCCCCCCCCAACACGCATGCGCAGAGCAAGCAGGGCACGCTCACGCCCCTCCCGCACCCAACGCGCATGCGCAGAGCAAGCAGGACCCGCTCCCCCCCTCTCCCAACGTTGGACGGAGGGGGAAGTACCTGAGCTCGTCCTGCTGCCCGCTCCCCCCCCCCGCTCCCAACGTGGGACGGAGGGGGAAGTACCTGCTCCTCCTGCTGCCCGCTCCCCCCCCCCCCCGCTCCCAACGTGGGACGGAGGGGGAAATACCTGAGCTTGTTCGTCCTGCTGCCTGCTCCCCCCCCGCTCCCAACGTGGGATGAAGGGGGAAGTACCTGCTGCCCACTCCCAACGTGGGACGGAGGGAGAAGTACCTGCTGCCTGCTCCCAACGTGGGACGGAGGGGGAAGTACCTGCGGCCTGCTTCTCCCCCCCCGCGGCCAGTCTCCCGTGCGCCCCCCGAGGCCACCTCCCATGCCCCCCCCCCCCGAGCCCACCTCTGGTGCCCCCCCCAAGCCCACCTCCTATCCCGGGCAGCTGCCACGGGGATATCGGGGGCAGGAGGGGGAAGCATCTGGCGGCAAGCTGCACCCACCCAGTCAATGTAAGTCACCCCACCCAGTCACTGTCACCCACTGTCACTGTCACCCACCCAGTCACTGTCACCCACCTAGTCACTGTCACCCAGTCACTGTCTCCCACCCACCCAGTCACTGTCTCCCATCCAGTCACTGTCGCCCACCCAGTCACTGTTGCCCACCCAGTCACTGTCACCCACCCAGTCACTGTCCCAGTCACTATCACCCAGTCACTCTCACACCCAGTCATTGTCACCCAGTCACTGTCTCCCACCCACCCAGTCACTGTCTCCCATCCAGTCACTGTCACCCACCCAGTCACTGTCACCCAGACACCCAGTCACTGTCTCCCACCCACCCAGTCACTGTCTCCCAACCACCCAGTCACTCTCATCCACCCACCCAGGCCCCATGATTTCTGTTGGCGGCCCTGACAACCGCTCCCAATCCCAGATTGCCCATGGATCCACCTCTCCATGGACTTCATCATAGAGCTACCTGTGTCCAAAGGTCAGAATGCCATTCTGGTAGTGGTCGATCGATTCTCCAAGCAGGCCCACTTCATACCACTCAAGGGTCTACCCAACGCTACCAAATTGTCCGAAATATTTATTAATTAGGTGTTCCGTCCACATGGGGCCCCCCAGGTCATTGTGTCAGATAGAGGCTCCCAATTTATTTTAAAGTTTTGGCGGTCCTTCTGCAAGCAACTACGGATCTCGCTGCACTTTTCTTCTCAGACCAATGGTCAAACGGAGCGAACAAATCAAACACTTGAACAGTTAATCTGTTGCTTCGTCACGGATACCCAAGACAACTGGATGGATCTTTTGCCTTGGGCCGAGTTTTCCCACAACAATTTGTGCAACAAATCAACCCAAGATTCACCTTTTTTCATCAAATTCGGCTTTCACTCCTCTGCTCTTCCCACTACAGGATCCAGATCCGGGTTACCGGCAGCAGATTATAAGATCCTGCTTCTTTAAGACTCCTAGGTTAAGATTCAGGAGAATCTCAAAAGGGCAGGCTCTCTACAGAAAAGGCAGCCGACCAACATCGTCGCGAAAAACCTGCGTACAACCCGGGACAAATGGTTTGGTTGTCCACAAGAAACATAATTTAAATGTTCCCATGGCTAAATTGGCACCCAGGTATATTGGACCATTTCCTGTGATCAAAAATGTCAACCCAGTGGCCTACCACCTTCGGATGCCAGCCTCAATGAAGATCCCCTCTGTGTTACATTCATTTCTTCTCAAACCCTTCATACAGGACCCTCAGTCTCCAGGAGTATAAAGTACAGGTCGTCTTGGACTCCAGGTTCTCCCGTGATAAGATCCAGTACCTGGTTCATTGGAGGGGTTTCAGCCCCGAAGAGCGTTCTTAGGTTCCCAGGGACCAACTGCACGCCTCTAATCTTCTTCGGTCCTTTCTTCACAAGTTCCCCTCCAAACCATCACTGGGACATCCAGAGGCCGCCCCTGAAGGGGGGGTACTGTGAGAATTGCCCGTCGGCTCCCCCCCATGACGCTCCCTGTGGTGGGACGGGTGACACACACCGCATTACCAGGTTGGGGAACACCGCACATCCCGTGCTTAGGCTCCGCTCCTGTGACGCATCCCATAACAAAGCGGCTGATGCACGCCGCTCTACCAGGCTGGGGGATACCGCACGCAACGCACTCAGGCTCCGCCCCGTGACGTCACGAGTAAGGTGCACCACACGCAGGCTACGCGCAGGCGTCACACTACCACGGGCACATGAGGGGTTAACTTCATCTCCAATTTCCATCCACTGCTTACTCTCCACTTTCTACAGTATATTTTAAATACAGTACGTGCATTATTTGTATTAGACGTATTATTTCTATTAATTAATTATAGTTTCCAGGTACGGTTATTCGTTTTGTGTGCCTGTCAATAGAGTTACAGTCAAGGCCTTCAATTCCCTAATCCTGCAGCCATTTTTTTTCTTCAGCAGGCGATGAAGCACTACAGAAAGGGGGGGGAGGAGGAGTCCAAGTTTATTGTACTGTGTGCATAATAACAGTCAATAGTTTGTCCTAGCCCCCCCCCCCCCCACTCCCCTCTTTCTCTCAATGACAAAAGAAATCCAGGCTCGTTTACGCGAGTGGTGTGACTCAACTAAATACCTTGAGAAAATGTTTCTGTGTGTGTGATATTTCTGACTTGCAATTAACGCTGTGAAGTCAATCAGGGGAGGTGTGGAGAACACATGTTCTGTCCTTGGCTTTGGGAGGGTGAGGGGGTGGGGAAAGGTGCAATGAAGTTACAGTAAGCCGTCTTTGCTAAAGCTGTGATGACAGTAGAATGATAATCATTTGAAGTGTTTTAAAATTTATTAAAAGTTAGAACTCCCTGGAGAAAATGTTTCTGTGTGTGTGATATTTCCATAAACAACGACTTGGAAGGTTTTGAATAGTATTCCCCCTCCTTAAAAAAAGAAAAAGAAAGTGTATGCTGCCTCTTCAAGAAATAAAAATAAAGTTATTTTATGAATGTAAAAAATTAAAAAATATTTTAAAAATGCATCACATTATGTTTTCTTAAAATCAATACTTTATTAAGCCCTTGTCGAGAGAAAAAAAAAATATGCCCTTTTATTTTATTTTTATGTTTTCAGACTTGCAATTAACATTGGCAGTGAAGTCATTCTTGAGAAATCACAATGCAGGTCTTATCACAGCTGTGCATGTGTGTGAAAACGGCAAAGACCTTTCTCAGCCCAGTATCAAAGGCTCAAAGATAATGTGCCTTTTGTTTTTTTAACTCACATCTCATGGCCAGGCAAGGGGAGTTGTTGAGAACACATCCAATGCTTTCTCCTTAGCTTTGGATTTGGGAGGGTCAGGGGGTGGGGAAAGGTGCAATGAAGTTACAGTAAAACTTCTTTGGCTAAAGCTGTGATGACAGTAGAATGATAATCATTTGAAGTGTTTTAAAATGTATTAAAAGTCAGAACTCCCTGGAGAAAATGTTTCTGTGTGTGTGATACAGTATTTCCTTAAACAACTTGGAAGGTTTTGAATAGTATTCCCCCTCAAAAAAAAAAAAAAAAAGTGTATGCCACCTCCTCAAGAAATAAAAATGAAGTGATTTTATGAATGTAAAAAATGAAAAAATATTTTTAATATGCATCACATTATGTTTTCTTAAAATCAATCCTTTATTAAGCCCTTGCTAAGGAGAGAGAGAAAAGAAAAAAAAGATATGCCTTTTTATTTTTTTTATGTTTTCAGACTTGCAATTATGTCACGGGAGACCAGGCAATCCACACCTTTTATACCAGGATCATTTCACTGAGCAAAACACGTAATTAAATAAATTGTAATGTATTCACTTAAAAAAGGCAAACACACAATGTTACACAAAATACAGGAAAAGCACACTTACTTGGGGCTGGGATAACCACCTAACTTTCCTAGGTGCAGGGAATCATTTCTTAAGGATTTTCCACTGGTAACTGTTGCAAAAACAGGACAGAAAATATCCAGGCAGTTTTCTGCTGAAGCCCCTTTATTCCAGGCTGCAAACCCTTAGAATCCCGAGAATGTAAAAACTTGAGTGAATCTTGGAGAAACTTAGAAAACTGCTAAATCTGAGGCATGCAAGGGGTTATAATTCCATTGACGTTTCATGCCCAAATTACTATTGCCCAATCAAGAATCCTGAGAAATTCCCTAGCAACCAATCTGAGACAACTAAACGGGGTTTCTTAAATATCTCAGTGTCCCCAGGGGCAGGTGAACTATTCCTCTCTGCCTCTGCTTCCCCTATGCCCCACCCCCACGGTTATTGACTCCTGCCAGTCTGGGGTAGGTCACATGGACATGCCCATGCATCCTTTGATCTGAGGATGTGGGTGCTTCACTTAGCCCTCCTACCCAAATGCTCTTCACACTTTTGGCCCAGCTGGGCCTTTCAAGCCCCGACATCTGAGCAGACAGAGTGGCACCAACTTGGTAGCCATCTGGTCTTTGGGGTCAGTGACTTGGAAAACCCTCCGCTCATATACAGTGCATCAAACATATATACCTTTATTAAATGTACACTTTAATAAAACATGCTTTTACACTTTACTTGGCTAAAATAACTAGATATTTTCTGCTGAGAGGGATAGAATGAGCCCTTTACTTTAGACTTACTAGCCTTATCCCCCAACAATCTGTAAAAACCTGACCTGTTATTTTACCGAAACCTCTCAGCTTTGTAACTTAGCTGGAGTATCCCCTGAACCCCTATGTTACCTAGGGATCCCCGCAGCTTTGGGAACACTTTTCATCCCTTGGCCTCATTTTACTGTGCAGAAAGCATACATGTACTTAACACATTTTGTTAATAAAATATACGCTTTAACAATCCTACGTCTTTTTGGTTATGTGGAATAGAAGAAGAAACTGCACGTCATTGCCCCCTAGTCATATTCCCCACACACACTTTATAATAAACTTAGTATGGATTCTAATAATCCCCTCACAACCTTAGATGATTGGAGTACCTCTGAACACCTATACCGGTTCTGGGTGACTGGGGCCTTTACTGAGTGTCCCCATTAATCTAGGGACACCTTGACTTTCAGGGACACCTCACATCCCTATGCCCCATTTTACCTTTATGGTCTGTGCTGAAGAAGGGAAGCCCTGTGGTGAGTCACACAAGCGTTTTCAAGGGGAGATATTACAGGAACCATGTGCCTACATGTAGCCAGGCACCCGACCTGATTCCAGGGTACATTTTTTGGGGAGCCAGCAACTCTGGGCCCTGTCTAGATAGATACAATTAGACTGTAAGCTCCTCGGGGCAGGGACTCCTCTTCCTTAATGTCTAAAGAACTTATTCCCATGATCTGTTATTTATATTATCTGTTATTTATTTGATTACCACGTGTATTACTGCTGTGAAGCGCTATGTACATAAATGGCGCTAAGTAAATAAAGACATACAATACAATACAATCTGCCAACACTTTCCCCGAAAAAAAACCCAGTTGAAACTCAGACCACAGCCACCTCTGCTTGCTGGCAATCCTGGAAAGGCAAAAAAACATAAAATACTTTATTACCGCACAATTACAGGTTATGCATATACAACACTGGGTCCAAGAGCTGACACTCTATAAACCCACATGGATCAGGGGTAACCAAACGGGCTTAAACCTTAATTTGATAGCCTGGCTACCCCTTACGGTCATAAATTAACATTGGCAGTGAAGTCATTCTTGAGAAATCACAATGCAGGTCTTATCCCAGCTGCGCATGCGTGTGAAAATGGCAAAGACCTTTCTCAGCCCAGAATCAAAGGCTCAAAGATAATGTGCCTTTTGTTTTTTTAACTCACATCTCATGGCCAGGCAGGGGGAGTTGTTGAGAACACATCCAATGCTTTTTCCTTAGCTTTGGATTTGGGAGGGTCAGGGGTGGGGAAAGGTGCAATGAAGTTACAGTAAGACGTCTTTGGCTAAAGCTGTGATGAAAGTAGAATGATAATCATTTTAAGTGTTTTAAAATGTATTAAAAGTCAGAACTCCCTGGAGAAAATGTTTCTGTGTGTGTGATATTTCCTTAAACAACTTGGAATAGCATTCCCCCTCCTTAAAAAAAAAAAAAAAGTGTATGCCACCTCCTCAAGAAATAAAAATGAAGTGATTTTATGAATGTAAAAAATTAAAAATATTTTTAAAATGCATCACATTATGTTTTTGTCACGGGAGACCAGGTTTATCAACATCTTTTTATACCAGGATCATTGATTGAGCAAAGCAAGCAGGTAAAATAAATTGTAATTTAATTCAGGAAAAGACATACACACAATGCAACACAATTTACAGTGTTAACAGACTTACTGGGAACGGGGCTAACGAATAAATCTATCCTTTAAACAAAATTCACAAAAATAACCTCTGTAGGAGCCCTTTCCAATAACCGTTACGGTACTCACGAAAGTCCTTGAACTGATTTCGGCGTGCAATGCCAGATGCGACCGCTACATTCTTCAGAAGTGGGACTTCAAAGATTTTGACTCAAGAATTCTTCTAAGCCGGCTCGCATCTATTCAATACAGAGCATCTTTGAATTTGCCACTGATGGTTTGGCGCTTGGAATCTGCGCTTCTCTTTGGCTGCAAGGTTCCTTATGGGTCTCTGAGTTCCATTCACAAACCTGTCAAGCTTATCAGAGTGTGGGAATTTCCCTGCCAGCCAATCACCGATTTGCTGGTATTGTAAAGCAGGGTGCGCACCTTTTTTAATTCTGCAAAGGGGCATATGCTAACCTGGCACCTCTGCCTCTTTGCATACTCAGAGGAGGAGGCAATCCATTCCCGGTTGATTGTGACGCCAGACGCCGACTCAAGTCAAGCTGCACGAGAACACCAGCGGCCACTTGTAGGGACCGTCAGAGATTACCAGAGACGGAGGAGACGCACACCGGACAGCATTGGCTGTAAGGATATCCTTATGTGCCCTGAGTGGCAGTACAGAGTGTGAGTACGCCCTCAGGGGGGCTTTTTTATGTGTCATTTATTAAAGGTGTTTTATATTACTACACCATCAGCCCCTTCTTTGTCTCCTCCCCCCCCCCCCCATCCCGTTTTTCTTCCCCACCAGCTCTAGCTTGGCTACCAGGCAGTTCATCATCTGAAGCTGCTGCAGAACACCATTGGTCAAATCTAGGACACACTCCCTCATCCCTTGCGTTTTCTGTTCTCTAGAGGATTGTGGCTTTTTCCTCTTAAGGTTGAGTGGTCCTTTGATTATATATATTTTATTGTTGTTACCTTATTTATATTGCATATTTTCCCTTTCTTGCATTTGCTTGTTATATATTTTTTCACCACTGGGTGGTGCTGTGGCACTGTATTAAGGAAACGCCGGGCAGTTTATTTCTGTTTCCTACTCTTTGCATACTCAGCCCACTCGCTGTCCAGGCTCCACAGATTCTGGGCTCTGGCAAAAGGTGGCCGGATAGCCCTGTGTTAGCCCAGGATGCGGATACTCAAGCAGAACTGCAGTACCCCACCTGTTCTAACACCTTGGCATCTCTGAGGCTTTCAAGTCAGGACTCCGCTGTGACGGTGAGGGGGTTCCCAGGCCAATAATAAAGGTATTATGCCCAGCTGGGTGCCCCTGAGCCATATTGGGGATGTGTGAAGTGTCAGTTCTGCAGCCCAGTTATGGCATGTAAACCATATTGCAATAAAAATATGTCTTACTATTCCAGGTGTGTCAACCAGAGACGATTTCCCTGCTTCAGCACAGACCAGAATATTAAGGCGGGCAGGGGAATCATTCACATTCAAAGGTTTCCTGGTATATGCCCAAAACCCCCAGAACCCAGGTTGGGGTTCAGACTATCTCCCATCAGGTATAAGTTGGCGAGATAACTGTATTCACTAAGTTTAGAGTGTATAATGTAGAGATATTGTGTAGTGTAAAGAAAATGTTTTTAAAGTCCAGCGCTTGGCAGCATAGAAAGCGGCTGTTAGTTAACTTTTGCTAGGAAGCTCCTAGAGCGCTGAAACTTGCTGGTAGCATCGTTCTGGTAAAAACATGAAAACTCGCATAGCGCAATTTTTATAAGTTTATATAAAAAATGGTGAATGAAAGCCCCCCTAATTTAATTGTTCCAACATGTTAGGCACATTTGGACTTTCATTCAAAACACAAGAAACCGGGGAAAACTCATTAAATGATTATGCTCACTTAGAAATGCATGTCAGTAAAGTACTGTGAATGAGCTGAGCATATCCAGCTCCGGACATCTAAAACATCCCGCTAGCTTGACGCCGCAATGTCTAGGAAGGTCTGGAGTTGAAAGGCTCAGAGCTACTAAAGTGTCAGGGCGGGCAGAATAACCCAATTACCTCCATCTTAGTGTGAAGTCCAGGCAGTTTAGCAAATGGTGACTCACCCAGACTGAGTGTCACCAGGTAAGGAGGTTGGGTCTCATATGCGAAGCGGCAAAGGTGCGAGGTTTGTGCATGTCTTTAGCAGAATGAGAAGCCACCTCTGTCAGGCTTGTAAGGTATTGGCAACTCCGGGATAGGTGGGGAAAATTATTCCCACGGAGTGATTGGCTGCACAGGATAAGTATTGGAGTTTTAACCCTATAAGAAGCCGTGCAGCCCATCGGTTCAGCAGTTCCATCTACAGTTCTATAATTCTACAAGATTTCATAACAAGCTTCAGGAATTCGTAAGAACTAAGGTTCCAAGTACCAATACCACAGTGGCAGAACGAACGAAACAGCTCCGTCGGAGAACAAAGCGGTGGCAATTTGCACCGCTGACTGAGGACTGTTTCCAGCTCTGTTTGTGAGCAACTCCCGCTCCTGGGAAATTGCTCCTAGAGACTGTTCCTTTCAAGATTTCCTTTTGGAAACAACTTATTTCGTTTGCCCCCGTCCCAGTAAGAGTATTTTGAGTGTAATTGTGTAACATTGTGTGTATGTCATTTCGTGGAAATAAATTATTTATTTTTCCTCCTTGCTTTGCTCAATCAACTGATCGGGGTATAAAGGTGTTAAAAGTCCTGGTCTCCCGTGACATCCGCACAGACCCATAGGCACCAAGCTTGGTAGCCATCTGCTCTCTCGGAATCCATGACTTAGATATCCCACAGTTCATTCACAGTTTATCAGTACATATACCTATTAAATATAACTCTTTAATAAAATATACTGTGTCCTGTCTTCTGTGTGATAAAAATATATAAGTCCCTGTTCTGGTGTCAGGGATGGAGTGAGAGTATATGTTGCTTACACTCAGTAGCCTCATTCTTGGCACACTTTAGAAATAACTTTTAAAACTTTTTTACACAAGAAATCACTCAGCTTTAACACTTGGCTGAACCCCTATGGTTCATGGTACTCTTTATACAATGGACCCCTCTTGATACTAGGGACCCGGTGTATGAGTGCAGGTATACATTAACCCCTTCATGCCCGTTTACCTTGTCTGGAAGATGCTGCAGCAGGAACCCTGGCGGTGAGTCTTATTAACATTTTCAGAGTCAGAGTTTGCCCGGAGCAATGTGGTTGGCTGCATCCGAGAATCTCACTCGATTCCCGGATCCAACTCTTGGGGTATCCCAGAACTCTGGAACCCCGATACATACACTGGCGACACACTTTATTCGAGCTGGGCTAGTCCCACGAATTCGGGTATACCCGGGTGTATTGAGGTTTGTGACTGTTTTCTGCCCGAGTGCATTGAGGTATTTTCCAAGCAGGGATTGAAGCATTTTATTCCCGCTGGCTGCAATACTGCACAGTATATATATATATACTGCATTACAATTCATGAATTTATGCCATCTGGTAGACACGCGAAGCATTGCAGCCTATTAAATCCTAATCATTATCATTTAACAGATCAGCCGCCCGTCAGCCAGGCATGAACCCAGGCTGGGAAGGCAAACACAACGAGGCTTGTCAGAGGTGAGGAGCGGCGCATTCCAGGTATCTGCCAGGTACATACTGGGTATTTGCTCAAATAAAGTGTGTCGGTGCAGTAAGACACATTCTGTAAAGACTTTCTCTGGCAAACCCACCCTGAAACTTACAGCCTAGAAATAGCCCGGTCCCAGCACCCCAGGAAAGGCAAAACACACATTTTTAATGTCGCAAAACTGGTTCAGGCTTGAGATGCCCTCCGCCCACCATGTGCCCTAGGTACTAAACCTCTGTCATACCTACTAAACACTTAGTGGGTTTCAGTGTGAGCCCTGCTTCCCTAATTCTGCTCAGCACCGCTGCAACATGAACTAGGTGACTGTCCCACGTCCCGCTAAACACTGCAATGTCATCCAGGTATGCCTGTGCGAAACCCTGCATTCCTTCTATTAACCTATTGACCAGGCGTTGGAAGGTAGCCATGGCATTCTTCATCCCAAATGGCATCACTAGAAATTCATTGAAGCCACTTGGCTAGTAATGAATGCTGACTTCTTCCTAGCCTCCTGGGTCAGCGGGATCTGCCAATACCCTTTGCTCAGATCCATGGTGGTCAGATACTTTGTCCCTGTGAGCTCATCTAACAGCTCATCCATGCAGGGCATGGGATAAGCAACTGACACCGTTCCTGCATTGAGCTGTCGGTAGTCCACACAGAAGCGGGTGGTCATGTCCTTCTTAGGTACTAGGACTACCAGACAAGTCCAAGGGCCAGCATCTCCTCTACTTCCCTCTCTATACTGCCCTTCACCTCTGCTGATACGTGATAGGCATACTTATGCAGAGGTCTCAGCTCACCGGTGAGCACTGGGTGATCGGTGATATGTGTTCTGCCCGGCTTGTCCGTGAACAGAACTCTATACTGCTCTAGCATCACTCTCACCTGTACCTTCTGCTGTGCGCTGAGCTGGGATCCTATCTCTACCTGTTCTACGGTGCCCCCCTGCCTAGATTCCCTTAGGCGGTCAGGCAGAGCATTGCTCGCTGGGTCCCCCTTCGGCGGGCTACAAATAGCCAGCACTGATGCCACACTCGGTACAAAATACTCCTTAAGCATATTGATGTGATAGGTCCTATTTCTTACCTGTCTCTCCATCTAACTGTACAACATAGTTGCACTCATTCATCTTTCTGAGAACTGTGTACGGTCCAGACCAGGCAGCCATCAATTTGTTCCGACGAGTGGGTTTTAGAACAAGCACTTGCTGACCTGGGAAGATTGCTACGGGCATTCTGGTCATACCAAGCTTTCTGATTGGCAGACCCGGCCAGGTAGCAATCATTGTCGACAGGTGGGGTCAGGTAGCAAGGATTGTAATCAGGCAGGTTCACTGGGTTTTCAGTGACGGTCGGCCAGCTATTGCAAACGTTTTGTCAAGCCGGGGTTGGTACATTGTGGGGTCGAAAAATACGAATCTTAAATGGATTAAACCCAACCTTTCTCCTTTTGAAGTTGCCATCAGCAAACATACTGGCAAAACCTGGGAGCACAGACCAATAACCCCTGCTATCTCCCTCAGGAGGTTCAGTGAAAAAAAAATTCTCATTAGTTAAAGTTTGCCTTATCAAATGCTTCCACACACGATGCTAGCCACCTTTTTATGTTCCAGCATTAATTGCAGAAATATTAGATATGTGTAACAGACGTTCGGTTTTGAATAAAGACATGGCATAATGTTGAGTGTACAAGTTCGGTCTATTCAGCAATTGTGCGGGCATAGCAATTGAGAATAATATACTTAACATTGTGCATAGATACTTAAATTATGAAAACGCCTAAATATGATAACTCTTTAACTGGGTTTTAAACACCTGCAAATTGATACATTGTACAAAACAGTAACTCTGCTATAGCACAAAGGGGATTCATTGTGCCACCTGGCAGATACGTGAAGAACTGCACCCAAACAAATCAGAATCCATGAAATTCAAAGAAATCAGCAACGCTAAACACAGGTGTGATTGGAGTGACTGGATGCGTTAACACTAGCGCTCGCAGACTTTACAAAAACAGATCTGAGAAATGTGCGAATAAGGCCGCTGCATCTGTATGTGCCCGAACTAAAGATCCTCAAACTCTACTTTCTGCAGCTTCTCTAGGACTTTTCAGCCACTGCCGATACCCTCCTGTCCTTGGACGCACCTATCCATGGACTTCATTGTGGAGCTTCCTTCCTCTCAAGGTATGACTACCATTCTCGTCATTGTTGAGCGCGTCACGAAATAGGCTCATTATGTACGCTTAAAAAAAGCTTCCCTCCTCTTCTGAACTTGCGGACATCATCACCAAGGTGGTATTTAGTCTACATAGACTTTACAGATATCAGACAGGGGGTCTCAGTTCATTTCTAAATTTTGGGAGGCGTTCTGCATGCGATTGCCTACCACCCACAATCTAATGGGCAAACTGAGCGCACCAACCAATCACTGGAACAATACCTCAAGTGCTAAACTAAAAACAGAATGATTGGGCAGAGCTCCTACCACTGTCAGAGTTTTCCCGCAAGTGTCTATCTCATGACTCTCTTGGCTGTTCCCCCTTTTTTGCCGCATGGTGTTATCATCCCTATACCCTTCATTCTTCAACAGTGGGTGTTCCAGCAGCTGATACAAGGGTACATAATTTAGAGGATCTTTGAAAGAGGATTCAGGCTACTCTTCACTCGGCTACTGAGAAACAAAAAATAAATAAATCAGCGGATAAACATCAGAGGCCATCACACCCATACTCCGCCGGGGAAAAGGTACGGCTCTCAACGCGAAACATTAGTTTATGCCAGCCTTCCACTAAACTTGGACCACAATTCATTGGTCCCTACAGGATTATCCAGAAGATCAATGAAGTCACCTTTCAGCTAGAGCTTCCCTCCTCGTTAAAAATTCCCACAACTTTCCATGTGCCCCTCCTAAAACCTGTAGTGACGAATCGCTTTCCAGAGGATCCTCCCCCTTCTAAACCTGTAACCATGAGGGTCAAATTAAATACAAAGTGCGACAGATACTTGACTCTCGTAAACTCCAAATGATAGCTTCAGTATCTGGTGGATTGGAAGGGGTATGGTCCTGAGGAGAGGATTTGAACGAAGACTCAGAATTTTCATGCTCCAACCCTGGTCAAACCAGGACCTGGTCGTCCCAGAGTTCGACCCTGAAAGGCAGGGGGAGGGGGAGAGATACTATAAGGGATCTGTCTGGCTACCTATGATGGCTGCCAACCGGAAGTGATCTCACACCCTCACTGAAGCAAAGTACTGTGCAAAGTACTCTGTACCTGGTTCTGCTTGAGCTTTCTTTGCTTGCTTGTGCTTTACTTCTGATTGGAATGAACTACCCCTTCCTGCCGCCTTCCTCGACCATGGAAATGGACTTGACTACCCCTGAATCCCAGGCCAAGGTCGGTGTACTACTCCCTACCTCTGCCCTGCTGGTTCGTATCCTGTCTTGCAGTCAGTAATGTTACATCATTGCAGTAACTGATGGGTTAATCTGCACTGCGCTGCTTACCCATGCATGTGAGGGGAGAGCAAGAGGTGAGGCAGAGGGGGAAGAGCGAGGTGGAGCGCTGCAGAACTCTGCCCACCCATGCCCTCTTGACCCTGCCAGTGAAGCAAAAAGGAGTCAGCTGCGGTGTCTGTGTGGAGGTCGGTGAATGGTGTGTGCAATTCTCAACAAACCACTGGCTCATAGAAATTGTCTGGCTCCTACGGTTTTTTTGTTTGTTTTTTTTTAAAGATTTTTGTGCATCCCTGGCATAAACAGTGGCTAGATAGATGGCACTACTGCCTTCTATCTCAGTGCAACGTATAAATGAAATTATGTATTTGCTATACCTTAATTAATATATACTGTATTTCCTCAATTGTAAAGATGCATCTTTTTTCCCATTTTCAAGTCTGAAATTGGGATGCGTCTTAGAATCGATTTTTTTGTTGTTGTTGTTTGTTTAAAAAACAATCTGGAAGGGGGCGCTGCTGGAGCAGCCGCAGCGGGGATGTTTTCAGTGCCCAGCAGCAGCTAGGCAGTATTACCTGGCTCCGACCAAAGCCCCCCCTCCCCTGCGACTCTCAGCCTTGTTAACGGAACCGCAACTTTTTCTCACCCGTCGGAGGCGTTGGGGGGAAGAAGTGAGCAGAGGTGGAGGGAGCAACAAGATCGCGGAAGACCCGGGTCACAACGTAAGTATAACATGATAGCTGAAAGTTATAGTGTAGTATAAAAAAACTTATGCTATTATCTGCTAGTAAAAACATTTTTTTCTGCCCATTTAATGTAGTGGTTTTTTTTTTTCCACAAAACATTTTATTAAATCAAGGGTGCGTCTTAGAATTTATGGCATCTTAGAATCGAGGAAATACGGTACTTAATATTTATAACAATGATCATTCATTTTAAATTAATCCTTGTGCCAGAATTCAAGGGTTATACCCAGGCTATGTAGCTTTGGCCACTAAAACAAGCCTCATCCAACAATATCTTTGTGGTTATGTTTATGCACATCATGTCTTCTCAATTAGAGAACTTGAGCAAATCTTGAACAGAGCATTTTTTCTTTTTTTAAAAACATCTGGCTTACTAAAGTGATTATTTTGAACACATCATGTTAGAGCCCTTTGTTTTTTTTCTTCAGCTATAACAAGGATTTTAACAATATTGTTCTGCTAAGCAGTAGCAATGCTTGTAATCAGACAGTTCTTTTTGTTCAGATGTTCGATGCAAAGAAACCCAGGAAAATAAATGTGTGAATATCTAGTTTAATTGAATTAGTACATTTAATTCAAGCTGCCAACAAAACAATCAGGAACTTGGCTAATACGCACATTCTGCAGTCCAGGGCTAGAACATGGGAGGACGTTCAATTCTTTTTCTGCATAAACAATGCAACAGAATTCCTGCAAAAAGGGGGAAATAAAGAGGTTTTTAATAAAGCTGATTATGATGCAGCGTCTAAGGCAGGGGTAGCCAACTTCAGTCCTTAAGAGATACCAACAGGTCAGGTTTTCAGGATATCCCTGTTTCAGCACTGATTGAGCCACCTGTGCTTAAGCATGGATATCTGAAAACCTGACCTTTTGGTAGCTCTTGAGGACTGGAGTTGGCTAGACAGGTGTATTAATAATGGTGCAGTGTATGTGCACAGGCATAGGTGGAGGAGAGATGAAGAAATGTGGATAGGAGGGGAGTGGGGAAGTTTGAGAGAAGAGAAAAGTTTACAAAGAAGTGAGGAAACAGTAACCAGAAAAAGCAATAGGGAGGGCATAATGAGATGCATGGGGAGAGGTAGGAGGAGGTAGGAGGAGAGAGTTCCCAGGTATTGCATGATAGGAAGAGTACACATTTTCAGAGCATTAAGAAAGTCTAGTTCTCACAGCTGCAGAGTTGTTGTTGTAGAAGTGCGGAGTCCAGTTCTTGCATTCTTCACCTCCAATTCAACTCCAAAACATACTCCACAGACACACAGTAAGATGTTACACCGCCATATGGCACAGCCAAGATAGACTCACTTTAATACTCTAAACACAGTCACTTGACTAATAATTAAGGGAGGGGTTTGCCTATTTAAATCAGACAGAGTTGATAATTAGATATCAAGTGTTTTGGAACAAGCTCCGATACCTCTTATCAGAGCATAGTGAATCCCGGACAAAATCTTCAGTAGCTACTATTCTGGAACTCTTTCGTACAAAATATGTACATTACAAAACAGTTACACACAATCGTGAAATTGGAGAAATCGGAAAAACTACGACTTTCCAAAAAGTGGCAACAATGGTGAACGCAATATCTTACTCTGGCCCATAGTCACTAACAAGGTGCTAAGATTTAGCACACCTTATCTACTATTCACTTGAATAGGAGTTGGTTCATGCTAAATCATAGCATCCTGTAGTGATCATGGGACTCAGAGTTAAAATTTCATTCCTAAGTTTGCAAATCTATTTGCAATATCAAGTTTCTATACATTTCACTATTTTGCCACAGTAATGTGTAAAAACTTGATAATGCTATACAGGCATACCCCGCATTAACGTACACAATGGGACCGGAGCATGTATATAAAGCGAAAATGTACTTAAATTGAAGCACTACCTTTTTCCCAATTATTGATGCATGTACTGTACTGCAATCGTCATATACGTGCATAACTGATGTAAATAACACATGTGTAACAGGCTCTAGTCACCCCGCTTGCGCACAGCTGCGGTACAGGTAGGGAGCCAGTATTGCTGTTCAGGACGTGCTGACAGGTGCATGAGTGAGCTGCCGTTTTCCTATAGAGCGATATGTATTACTCGCGAGTGTACTTTAAGTGAGTGTCCTTAAACCGGGGTATGCCTGTACATGTTTATTTATAGTGACAAATGAAAAATGTAAAGTTGGGTTTTGTAACTGTGTGAATGTCCACAAATCATTAGATATTATGTAAATATCTAAATGCATTTGTATGAATACCCACCACTCAAGATGAACATGCTACAGTATAAAAATAAGGCTGCTCAGCGCTTAAGTAAACAAAAAACTATACTTACCCGCGCACTCAACTACCCGCAATGCCCCGTGTGTCCCCCTCCCGCGTACATACAGGACACCCGGTGCTAATGCTTGGAGCGCTCTTCAAGCATGAGCGTGCTCAGCGACAGAGGGGACTCAGCCTAAGACTACTGAGCCGCTACACTACCAAACATTTTACAGGCTTCTGTCATTTCTACAGTTAGTGATCCACATTTAATTTACTGCGCCAGACTGTAGCTTCTGTTTTCCTTAAGATGTTCAGACTGATAAGAATCTTGAGCCTGAAATTGCCAATATTCATTTTTATCAAGTTCTTCATTCATGTTTAGGATATTAGCTATTGTAAAGTGAGGTTAATAAAATAAAATTCACCTCCAATTTGGTGGTCAACCGGGTGCTTTATTCTACGTACAGTATTTGTTATCCTCGATAAAGTACACGCGTACGAAACGCGTAGGAGGTTTTTGTACCCTATGCTTTTGATCTTCCAATAAATAATTATTTTTGCATTATATGGATCCCTCTCCTTGCTCTTTTTGGCTGTGCACTACTCCCTTTCTTTCAACTCTGGATTTCAACATCAGCAGCAGCACGTCTTCGCCAGTCTAAGAAGTGGGTGATTGTAAGTACTTTATTTCTATTGAATTTGGCAATCCCAATAAAATAGATGGTGTGTGATCTCACATATCACCTGTTCTCTGGGATCATCTGTCATTGGATATACTCATTTCAACATATATATGATTATGGATTCACCCTATCTTCTGTAAAACTGGACGTTATGATTATATTTGCCCTGTGCTTGAGCACTCATACAACGCCCCACGTCTATACTCATGAAGGAATGGGACAAATTTCAAAAGGACAATTGTCTGCGATACAGAGTTGTCACCTACCATAACCATCCGGATAGGAGACAGCTTGTGCTCCCAAGAAAACTGCAATATATGGTGCTATGGACGTTGCATAACGACCATGGACATTTGGGCGTGAACAAAACGTTTGGGCTCGTAAGGCTAAGGCCCCGCTGCCTCAGACCGCGCGCCCGCACTGCAGACAGGCGGCGCGTGGAGAGGCACTTGTCCACTATCTGCTGTCTGCAGGGAGCGGCGTGGTTGGAGTGGGGGTGTGGTTGGAGCGGATGGCTGCAGCGGGGGTCTCCCGGGCTGCAGGAGGGTGCTGCTGCCGGCTGTATGCTGGAAGGTAAGCAGCTCCCCCCCACACATGCCCTCTGATGCTCGCTCTCCGTGCTGCTCCCTCCCCTCGGTCCCCCCATCGGTCCGCTCATCCCTCCGTCGCTCCGTCCCTCTCCCAACACACAACACATACACACGTAGATACATATACACTTACACACACAATTCCCCACCCTACCTTTTGGAGGTGGGGGAAGCTCCGACAGCTCCAGCCACCGCGGCTGACAGGCTACACAGCGCACCCCGTGATGCGTCAACGCTAGGGATCTCAATTCTCTTGCATCCCCTGACGGCTGACGCGTCACAGCGCATAGTGAGCCGTACAGCGAGGGGGGACTGGGACCGGCTTGGGAGGATACCAGGTGATGGTGAGTAACGCACACGCGGCCGCTTGCTCCACCGGACGCAGCGGGACCCAAGCCTAAGAGACCAGTTCTACTGGCTGAAAATCAGAGTGCATTCAGAGAAAAACACTGACTACACGAGCAGCCCAATGGGCCATCTGAAACGTTCGGGCCCCATGGAGTTAAGTGTGTATGGATTTTCTGTGTATAGAGCCAGATTCCAGGGGCATTGTAAACGTGTTAGTGGTAACAGACCACTATACCCGATATGAGCAGGCGTTCCCCACTAAAGATCAGAAGGCTATAACGGTGGCTCAAGTGTTGTGGGAAAGGTACTTTATTCACTACGGATTGCCTAATCAGATTAACTCTGACCAGGGCTGTGACTTTAAGATCAGCCTCATCAAGGAACTATTGAAGTTGCTACAGACCATTAAATCTCGGACGACCCCTTAACACCCTGAAGGGGATGCCTTACCCGAATGGTTCAATCGGACTCTGCTTGGTATGCTGGGTACCTTACGAGACACAGAACAGGCCAATTGGAGCAAGCATGTAGAACACCTGGTGAATGCCTACAATTGCACCCAGCATGAGTCCACTGGTTTCTCCCCATATTTTATGATGTTCGGCAGAGAGCAAGGCTACCAGTGGGCATTCGTCTGGGAATCTCTACTTATGGAGTGCCCAATGTGGCACACAACCAATACATTAAGAGACTGAAAGTCAATCTCCACAGAGCGTATCAGTTAGCTGAAAGGACCACTGATAAGTTGAATAAAAATAATAAAAGACGAAATGACTGCAAGGTGCGCTATCGAAAGCTTCGCCCTGGGGACAAGGTCCATCTGAGAAATCTGGGAGTGCCAGGAAAACAAACTGGCTAACAGATGGAGAGAGTCCTTTCTAAGTGGATTCCCAGCTACCTGGGATTCCTGTATACTGAATAAAGGATCCAGAAGGCCGGATAAAAGTTTGGCATGGGAACCATTTACTGCCCAATCCTCAAATTGATGAGACTGATCAATCGGAACCCCCCCCCCCCCACAAATATGCAAGCCAAGGATATGGAAGGCACCAAAGAGGATCAGATTTCCAATAAAAAAGAGCCTAGTTCTAGCAATCCCATGCTACACCATCTGGTGCTACTAACCGGCCTCTAAATCCTGGGGTCCAGTTTTCACCCCAAAAAGTGACAATGAGAATTGCTCTGTGAGAGAGCCAGGGCCTCAAGCCGCTGGAAACCTCTCTGACCAAGAAGAAAATGAAGAGTTCTCAGGCTTGGTAAACTGGCCAGTTAAAGAATTGAGAAGAAGCCAAAGAATCACTCGGCCCCAAATTAGAATGGCTTTTAACTCAATAGGGCAACCCAACTACGAGTCTCCGCAGTCGTCTCGGGACAGGTTGGCTTCCATAATGTCTGTACTGACAGAGGTGTATAATGCCATTTAAGACTGTGTTATAAGTTAAGAATTGTGTTATGCAATGTTTTTTTCATTATATACATTTTGTGGGCTGTGGTTTCACATGCGGGGACGATTAGGTATTTTGCTGGGGGGAGGATGTAGCAGGGTAGTCCTCCGCACCTCTAGGGGGAGCAGATGCAGCAGCTCCTCGAACTCTTAGGCGGAGGTGCGGCTTCCATGCTGAAACTACCACAGGACAGGAGGGAGAGGATATCCCCTAGGGGAAAAGGATATCCTCTGGAGACTGGGGACCGCGTGTCAGAACTGGCAGGATCCTCGGAGAAGGTTGTGTCTGAGAAGCCAATAGGTGGCCCACACCTAGGCCAGAGAACCAAATAGGCCCAAGTTTGGCCCTGAGCCCACCTAGATGAGTACTATAGGGATGGCCTTATCTCAGGGACATTCCTGGTAGTTGAGTACCAGTGCAGCGACGGAGCAGGACAACTTGCGGAGGAGTACGACCGGGCGGCTGCAGGAAATAAGGAGTGAGGGGCATATTGTTGGGAGACCTCGCTACGTGGGATCACTATACGGCTCCTGATATCTACAAAGGATTCCCTGGATACGGCGTTGTAGTCAGGAAGGTACCCATGTGCACCACCAAATACACCAGGGAGGGTAGCGCTGCCCTCACATACATTTGGGGTTAACATGCTGGATACCTAGCCTGCTGGGTTGCTCAAGGGTATCGGGGGTACACTACGGGTTGTGTGCTGTTGTAAATAGTAAATAGTATTATTTATTATTGCTGTGTGTTGTGGTTATTGCTGTATATGTTCTTGTGAGGAGCCATCCCGCATATGCTGGGATCCCCACAGGTGGAGGCGATGCACCCCGCCCACCCAAGCTCCCAATCAGCGGAGTCCCACGCCTTCTGTGAGCTCGCAGGTTAGCACCATAACGTAGTAGCATGCAAATCTCCCATAGGTGGGAAGGGGGGGAATAGGTGTTATTTGTGCTTGGTGACAACTAGCATTCATGCTGTGCATCACAATGTATTACTAGTTCATAACTCCTAACCATCAACAACCAAGTAATATCACTAAGGGGGATATTACTCTGACAAACCCCACTGACATTGCAAATGCATTCAATGATTACTTTGTGGGGTGTGCCACTAACTTATTAGCGAAACGCAGCACAATCCCCAAACATGAATCTCATCCTGGGAGTATCCCTACAGTCCCACCCACTCCCAACACTGCCCACAATTTTCAATTTAGCCCAGTATCTGAAGAGGAGATTACACAAGCGCTCCTCAAACTAAAACTAAGCAGCCAATGTGGACCCGACTTACAACAATCTAGGTTCCTACGACTTGGTGCCCCAGCCATTGCCAAACCAATTGCGTCCATAGTCAACTCTATCCTGTCTGCAGGCCATATCCCTAAGACCTGGAAAACTGCCAGAGTTGTCCCAATCTTCAAAAGTGGGGACAAAAACACTGTCTCAAACTACAGGCCAATCTCACTTCTCCCAATTCTATCCAAAGTTATGGAAAAATGTGTCCACTCCCAATTAAGCGATTTCTACACCAAGACAAATTTCCCTAGCCAATTCCAGTCTGGGTTTCGTCCCAAACACTCCACCGTAACTACCCTGCTAAAAGTTTGCAATGAAATCCAGTGTGGAATGGAACTGGGACAACTCACTGGTGCAGTATTCCTAGATTTTGCAAAGGCTTTTGACACAGTTGATCATGTTATCCTGCTTAACAAACTCCAGAGCTCTGGAATAGGGAAACATGCTTTAAACTGGTTTCAGTCCTACCTATCAGGAAGATCCCAACATGTGTCCATTTCAGGCTCTAACTCCAACCCCCTGGATATCACCTGTGGTGTCCCGCAAGGCTCTGTTCTGGGGCCCCTACTCTTCTCAGTGTTCATTAATGATCTTCCCACAGCTTGTAAGGAAGCCTCAATACACATGTATGCAGATGACACAATCCTATATGCACACAGCCATAGCCTCTCTGACCTTCAACACATACTTCAGTCTGACTTTTTGAGACTCGAAAACTGGCTTTCCCAAAACAAACTGTATTAAAACACTGACAAGACTGTAACAATGGTATTTGGGACCAAGACTAAATTTTTAAAGCTTCCAGTGACTGAGCTCCTGATTAGAACCAACGCTAACACCACCCTAACACCTGTCACTAGTTTTAAATACCTGGGCTTATGGTTTGACTCCCACTTAACATTCGGGATGCACATTGATACCCTGACAACCAAGACCTA
This sequence comes from Ascaphus truei, assembly GCF_040206685.1. Classification (NCBI taxonomy): domain Eukaryota; kingdom Metazoa; phylum Chordata; class Amphibia; order Anura; family Ascaphidae; genus Ascaphus; species Ascaphus truei. Next base: position 123,358,577 of record NC_134485.1, on the reverse strand, counting down.
TGCCAAACTAGGGGTACTTTACAGGAACAAATCCTCCCTAAGTCTCCTGGTCAGAAAGCGTATTGCACAGCAGATGCTAATGCCAATTATTGACTATGGAGACATAGTATATGGCTCGGCTCCTCAAACCCACCTTAGCAAACATGACACCCTCTACAATTCAATTTGTCGTTTTGTTCTCCAATGCAACTACAACACACATCACTGCGAAATGCTCAAAGAACTAGATTGGTCATCACTAGAGTCTAGGCGCAAAGTTCACCTTTCCTGTCTCACCCTCAAATACTTTCTGGGCAAGCTACCCAGATACCTGAACAAGCTCCTCACCCCTACCACATGCAGCACCTACACTGGCGACACATTTAATTGCACTGCGGCCAGATCCGCAAGCCGGGAGATTTCCCGGCTTGCTAGTGGCCGCCCCTCGGCGTGCCGCGCGTCATAGACGCGCGGTCACGCGTCTTCGGGAGCGTGCGCCCCCTGCACGCACGTCCAGGGGCTCCCCGAGGGAGCCCTGGTGTCCCGCGATCGCGGGACAGCGGCAGGGGGTTCCGGGGGACCCGGCGGACCCGGCAGCGGTAGGGAGAGCGCCCCGATCGGAGGGCGCTCTTCCGCTGCTTCGGCGCGCGACCGTCACACTCGGGCGCGCGCCAGGCTACTGCTGCGGCACAGAACGGGCAAATGCTCGAATAAACTGTGCCGCAGCAGTATCACCTGAGATCAGACTCCAAAAGACAATTCATGGTCCCAAGGCTCAACAAAGTATCCGGACGTTCCTCCTTCTCCTTCCGTGCACCCCAAAACTGGAACAACCTACCAGAGACTCTCACATCCACCACCAGTTTAAGTTCTTTCAAATCTAAGGCTGTCTCACACTTTAATCTGGTCTGTAACTGTTTCATACGCTCATAATATATATTTTCTTTAACTGTGCACGCAATGTCTTGTATATAATGTATACCTTGTTCATTTATGTAACTGTACTTGTAACCATGTATTATTTGTTTTACTCTGTGCCCAGGACATACTTGAAAACGAGAGGTAACTCTCAATGTATTACTTCCTGGTAAAATATTTTATAAATAAATAAATAAACTGACTTATGCATATTTTGCATCCATAATGGGTTGGCAGAATGCTAGTTTAGTCACTTAAATAAATGTGAGTTTCAATCCAAATTAACAAAGATGAAAACAAAAATGTAATTTTTTTGCTCTCTGCTGACAATATGCTGTAAATATAATTTTACAGGTATCAATGTATATATAAATATATTGATAAAAATAGACAACATTTCTCCTAGTGTGTGGACCTCCAAAAAAATGATTAACACTGAAGTGATCTGCAACATGGAAACATTTGAGATTCCCTGATTTATAGTAATCTTACCAGCAGCGACAGAGACATTCAACGATTCAATGCCAGGGTGCAACTCTTCAGCAGAGGGTATAGTGAGCATGGCATTGCACAAACTTCTTATCTCTGATGGCAAGCCATAACCTTCGTTTCCTGCAAATGACAACATGTTTCCCTTAAGTCAAGCAGTCTTAAATTTACATTCTCACTTTGGGACCCCTTTCCTAAAAAATAAACATTCCGTAATATGCAGCTATGCAGAGAATGACTGCTCGATTTTTAATTGGGAGAGGAGCTGGAAAGTAATTTACAATTAAGGCACTTACTAATTTCTTGATCGCTTAATACTGTTCATCAATTTGCACATGTCCAGTCCCTTGCCAAAAAGCCCTTACAATGATATGCAAATTGAGTTTACAGTTCATTATATTTCTTCTGTTTGTGTCTAGCTAGTAACTGTTTTTGGTACAGTAATTTATTTCCTGCATCTAAAAGCCCACTGCAACTTAGCAAAGTGCAAACCAAAAATTAAAGATCTTTCTGAACTCATAGCAGTACATTGCTTCTGTTTGTAGTTGTCTTTGTCTTTCATTGAACTCTTACTGCACAGCACTACTATTGCATGAATAACATTAACAGAGATTGCGTGTCCTGATTTTCAAGTGCTGGTTGTATTAAGTGTGCAGTTAGAACAAGAATATTTTAAGCCTTAAACTGATTGGCTGGCTTTGGTAATAATACATCTAGTTGGCCGAGAGACCAACCAGAAAAAGGACAGGCTCAAACTAAAATAAACATAGGCCAAAACCTAGTGCAACTATAAAATAAGAAAAACAGTGCACTAAAGGAGAATTTGGAGAATAAAAGATAAACCATGGGGGGATACCGAGCAGAGCACCCCGCTTAACCCACTGGGAGGTAAACGCAGATACCTGCCCAGTGGCCACAGTTAGAACCAGAAGGAGTGCTGGTTGTATTAAGTGTGCAGTTAGAACCAGATATATTTTTAAAAACCTTTTAATAAGTGAAATACGACATCTGGTTGAAAAGGTTTTGAAACTGAAAGAAAATAAAACTGAAGCCAGTGCACTGTAACTAAAAATAAAGTGCACTAAAGCAGGAGGTGTAATTGAAAAGAAACCAGATGGGGGGGATATCGAGCAGAGCACCCCGTTTAAGGCCCACTGGGAGGTAAACGCAGGTTCCTGCCCAATGGCCACAGTTAGAACCAAAAGGAGTGCTGGTTGTATTAAGTGTGCAGTTAGAACCAGATGGAGTTGGAACAAGGAAGGGGTTAAACAAGGTATAGTAGTATATTGAAGTACAATTTATTGTTGGTACTTATAAACTTCATAGTTGCAATAATGAGCAGGATTGAGAATGCAACTCAATGCACATCTTGCCACATGTATGTGTACTTGGAGCAGCTGTTCCAAGGAGCATACCGCTGTGAGAAGTGTGAGCAGGTGGTCTAATTAGAGTCAGAGATTGCTGATCTGAAGAGGAAACGCATCATTGAGGGACATTGACAATCTTGAAAGGATTTTAGTGCTCACTGAGCAGGCCCTTGCTTCGACTAGTGGTGCAGATGGTGGCGCTGTAAGTGAGGAGCAGGTAGGTAGCAGGAAAAAAGAATGGTGTAAATAGCGCTAACAATACAAATAAAGTGAATAATACACAATATAAGCACAATGTGACAAGTGACTAAATATAGGACGGCTGCCAAGGAAAAAACCTAACCCAAACACAGTTAGTAGAAACACAGAGATAACGATACAGACCGGCGCCTTAATGTCCAATAACGAAAATGAGTCCAAAGATGTACTGCAGTGTCCAATAACGGTGCTCCAGTAGTTAGACAGCAGACTCCACAGCAGCAAACATGGTATTATGCAGGGGAGATAAAGAGAGAAATCATAGCGTGACACTGCATGAGAAAAACATATAACTCTCACATACAAGACATACACCACTAACAACACTGACAGAAAGGCTGACAATAAAACAGAGATTTATTAGACAATTACTAAAATGGATAAAGAACTAGGGAGCAGGTCTAGGATCCGGTGTGTAAAACCGGAATCCTACTTACAGCAATCCAAAATGTTCAAGCGGTGTTTGCAGGAGGTGCAGTCCTGTTTCAGCTTCTCTCTGGCACGTGGTGCTTCTGTCATGGCCGCCGGAGCTTCCTCCGATCGCTCTCGGGCTCGGCGTCCCTGCAGGCCAACCCTCGCGAGATTTTTCGTCTATACTGACGTCACTCGCTGGGTGGAGCTACTCGCCGCCGCTTACTCCTGTCTGCACGTCTCTGCCATCCGCTGGAACTGGGGATTGATGCTGAGATCTGCTCCTTACACTGTTCTCGCTCCAAATGATCTCTAAAACACCCAACGCGTTTCGTGCGCATGCGCACTTCTTCAGGGAATGATTAGCACAGTCCGAGCTTTCCTTATATAGTGGCAGGTGGGACACAATTGGTGGAAATAAATAGTCTCTTAACATTGATCTTATGACTAGTGTGATTGGTTAATCGTCCTGTCACTCATGGCTGTGCTAAACAATGGCAGCCTAACATACACAAAAACAACATGTAACACAAAACTATATACAAAAACATATCTTATGCACTTTATCCTGACAATCAAGGTGTAAAATCAATAGTAATTCATTCACAACTTCTAGATGTTTACCTATCCACTATTCATGTTACACAGCTTTGCACCAAAACTGCATGTACTAAGTATAAAATAACCAAAGATGCAGTTAATGACGTCTTCTTTCTAAAACGAGTATTTAAAAATATTAATAATTAGCTAATAGAAATTATTAAAAAATACATTATATAAAATGCTTAATAAATGCTTAATAAAAAATATATTTAAAGGGTTTTCAAGGTTGCTGTATACTTTACAAATAAATACTTATATGTTAAAAACCCTTGATACTATTATTTAATAGACATAAAACTTATTAAAATATATATGAGAATATATGTAAAAACAGTTATTTAAGAAAGACACCAAGGTCGAAGTCTATGTTAAGTCCATTTGGAGACAGGGTTTTCAGCTCGTAGATCCAGTAGGCTTCACGCCTACTGATCTGTTGTAGCTGATCCCCCCCCTCCAATGCGCTTGTGTACTTTCTATAGCCTGACATTTTAGCCCAACAGGACTTTTATTATGATGCACGCTGAAATGGTGTGAAACACTATGTGTGGCTAAACCTCGTCTAATGTTATAGATGTGCTCGTATATTCTTCTTTGATAGCACCTGCCTGTCCTGCCCACATATTGTAGGCCACACGGGCACTGCAATAAATAAATCACAAAAGTGGAGTGGCAATTGATAAATGTTTTTATAGTGTAGATTTTATCCGTTACATTAGATTTAAATGTTTTCGTGTTGTTGCTGAAAGTACAAGCTGTACATTTAATACATGTGTAAAAGCCCTTATTTTTACTTGCTTTCGTTAATTTTGAATTGTCAAGAGGGCAACTAGGAGCTAGACGTGTTTTTATATTTCCTGCTTTTGTGAAAATAAAGCTCACCCGCCTGAAGCGCAACTGTTCAAATTCTGGGGAGTATGCGCTCCAGGCAGATGAGCTGAAGGACAAGTTTAGAGATAGAGGCTATCCGGAGGAACTACTCGAGGAAGCGTCCCTACAGGTAGATAAAATTGAACGTAACACACTGTTAGAATATAACAGCAAAAAACCATTGGAACAAACTAATGGGGTGGCTTTTGTCACCCAGTATAATGAGATGGCGCCAAGAATTAGATACATTTTTAATAAATATTGGCCTATGCTCCTTTGTGATGATGTATTGTCCAAATGCCTTCCAGAGAAACCGAAAATTATTTTCACAAAAGCAGGAAATATAAAAACACGTCTAGCTCCTAGTTGCCCTCTTGACAATTCAAAATTAACGAAAGCAAGTAAAAATAAGGACTTTTACACATGTATTAAATGTACAGCTTGTACTTTCAGCAACAACACGAAAACATTTAAATCTAATGTAACGGATAAAATCTACACTATAAAAACATTTATCAATTGCCACTCCACTTTTGTGATTTATTTATTGCAGTGCCCGTGTGGCCTACAATATGTGGGCAGGACAGGCAGGTGCTATCAAAGAAGAATATACGAGCACATCTATAACATTAGACGAGGTTTAGCCACACATAGTGTTTCACACCATTTCAGCGTGCATCATAATAAAAGTCCTGTTGGGCTAAAATGTCAGGCTATAGAAAGTACACAAGCGCATTGGAGGGGGGGGGGGGATCAGCTACAACAGATCAGTAGGCGTGAAGCCTACTGGATCTACGAGCTGAAAACCCTGTCTCCAAATGGACTTAACATAGACTTCGACCTTGGTGTCTTTCTTAAATAACAGTTTTTACATATATTCTCATATATATTTTAATAAGTTTTATGTCTATTAAATAATAGTATCAAGGGTTTTTAACATATAAGTATTTATTTGTAAAGTATACAGCAACCTTGAAAACCCTTTATATATATTTTTTATTAAGCATTTATTAAGCATTTTATATAATGTATTTTTAAATAATTTTTATTAGCTAATAATTAATATTTTTAAATACTCGTTTTAGAAAGAAGACGTCATTAACTGCATCTTTGGTTATTTTATACTTAGTACATGCAGTTTTGGTGCAAAGCTGTGTAACATGAATAGTGGATAGGTAAACATCTAGAAGTTGTGAATGAATTACTATTGATTTTACACCTTGATTTTCAGGATAAAGTGCATAAGATATGTTTTTGTATATAGTTTTGTGTTACATGTTGTTTTTGTGTATGTTAGGCTGCCATTGTTTAGCACAGCCATGAGTGACAGGACGATTAACCAATCACAATAGTCATAAGATCAATGTTAAGAGACTATTTATTTCCACCAATTGTGTCCCACCTGCCACTATATAAGGAAAGCTCGGACTGTGCTAATCATTCCCTGAAGAAGTGCGCATGCGCACGAAACGCGTTGGGTGTTTTAGAGATCATTTGGAGCGAGAACAGTGTAAGGAGCAGATCTCAGCATCAATCCCCAGTTCCAGCGGACGGCAGAGACGTGCAGACAGGAGTAAGCGGCGGCGAGTAGCTCCACCCAGCGAGTGACGTCAGTATAGACGAAAAATCTCGCGAGGGTTGGCCTGCAGGGACGCCGAGCCCGAGAGCGATCGGAGGAAGCGCCGGCGGCCATTACAGAAGCACCACGCGCCAGAGAGAAGCTGAAACAGGACTGCACCTCCTACAAACACCGCTTGAACATTTTGGATTGCTGTAAGTAGGATTCCGGTTTTACACACCGGATCCTAGACCTGCTCCCTAGTTCTTTATCCATTTTAGTAATTGTCTAATAAATCTCTGTTTTATTGTCAGCCTTTCTGTCAGTGTTGTTAGTGGTGTATGTCTTGTATGTGAGAGTTATATGTTTTTCTCATGCAGTGTCACGCTATGATTTCTCTCTTTATCTCCCCTGCATAATACCATGTTTGTTGCTGTGGAGTCTGCTGTCTAACTACTGGAGCACCGTTATTGGACACTGCAGTACATCTTTGGACTCATTTTCGTTATTGGACATTAAGGCGCCGGTCTGTATCGTTATCCCCAGGTAGGTAGCAGGGTAACAGTTAGAAGGGGAAGCAGGGGCAAGAGGAAGAAGCAAGCCAGTTCTGAGACGACCCATCCTAATAGATTTGCCATATCGAGTGAAGATATTTGGAGTGTCAGGGCAGAAATGGCAAGGCTGGAAGAGACTGATTCCTCTAGCAGCCTGTAACGAGTGCTCACCACAAACAGGACGGGACTGCAGGGCTGAGGTGGGGATTTTAGAATACACCGACCAACAACTGCGCAACCACATCAGGATTGCAGAGACGTAGTCATGTAGCTGGTTCACTGTAGGAGAGGTCAGGATAGTCGGAATACTCGGGTCTTGCGCTAACCTGGCACTTCTGCCACTTGTCAGGCAGAAGCCACCTGCTGAGTTAGGCTCCTCACAGTCTGGGCTGGGGCTAATGGTTGTCCGATGACTTCCATTCATCCCAGGACATTAGTACTTGAGCCTAACTCCGGTACCCAAATGGCTTTCACACCTTGGCAACCTCTGGGGCTTTCATGACCCAAGCAGGCTTGATGGCACCAAGCTTGGCAGCCAAATGGTCTCTCGGAACTGTGGACCTGGAAGTCCCCAGCTCATATAATGTGCATAAGTATTTATACATTTTAAACATACCTGTTTAATAAAATCTGCTTTACACTTTTATACTGTCTAAGTCTTTTGGTTATGAGAAAGAGACTGAGAATCTTTACTTTTATTCCCACTAGCCATATCCCTCACACACTGCAAACCTGACTTAGACTTTTAAAATCCTCACAGCCTTATGTATAGCTGGAGCACTTCCAGAACCCCTATACCATGTTCTGGTTGATCAGGGCATTAACTGGACATCCCTTTACCATTTCAGGGATACGTTGCAACGCTATGCCCCATTTACCTTTCTGGCCTGAGCTGAAGCAGGGAATCCTAGCGTTGAGTTGCGCTAGCGTTTTCAAGGCAGGATTTTGACCGGAGCATTGTGCCTATATGTATCCGGGATTCTGACCTGATTCCCGGGTACTTTTTTGGGGTATCGAGCAACTCTGGACCCCGACTAGCTAGGCACAATCTGAGAAGACTTTCTCCGCCAAACCCACCCTGAAACTCCTCATAGCCTAGCAATCTCAGCATGCTGGCACACATGGAGAGGTAAAACAGAAAATTCTTTGTCACATAATGTTACATAATGCATAGACAAACACTGGGCTCAAGTGCTGACACTTCGAGTGGACATAAGGCTATAGGAGAGAAGAGCCGAGAGAAATCGACACAAGCCAGGTACGCAGTCTTCCCGCACTCTCTACGCAGGGCCCCCTAAATCTCTGCTTCTGGATCCAGAGGAACCCATGCAGCTTGCAGGCAACAAATTGTCATTAGGAGAGAAACAGCGCAGACGTGACACCGGACTCTTCCTGTATTGCAGAAATGCTGGGCACCAGGTACTCGCCTGCCCGTACAAGTCGGAAAACGCCAAAATCCCAGTAAGAGCCGGGAGGACCTTACTGGGAACATTGTCTGCTTTTCCTCCCCAAACACAAACCAGGCTTTTGGTACCCGTCACCCTAACCGGTGCATCCAATTGCAGACCGGAGAGGACCAAATCGAGTCGAACCAACTAGACATTTATACGCCTACCGTGGACATTATTTTCGAACTTCCGCGGCTTCAACGGCACAACCCTCAGATCGACTGGACAGTGGCGCAATCATTCCAGTTGAGTTCCTACTGCTCCCAGAATTGCTCCTTACCATCCAAAGCCCTATGCGGGGCCTCCATATCTGACCAGGTAACCACTCTTACACCTAAGGTTTATTCCGAATTTCAGGATGTTTTCAACAAAGCTCAATCCAAGGAGTTGCCACCTCACCGTCCATTCGATTGCCCCAGCGACCTATTACCTGGTTCTCTGCCTCCACGAGGATGTCAAACTCAAAGGCTAACACGGGCCAAATAAACAAGGTTTAAGTTTATGTGGGCCGCAAAAAAACAAAAACTTAAATTTTCATAGAAACTTAGGTTTATTTCGAAAAGTACAGTATAAAAAAAAAGAACGATAAAATTTATGTTTTTTTCCTGACACTTAGCATCTCTGACTCTCTCTCTCCCTCTCCGACTCTCTCCCTCTCTCTAACTGACTCCCTCTCTCTCTCTGACTGACTCCCTCCCTCTCTCTCTCTCTCTGACTGACTCCCTCCCTCTCTCTCTCTCTCTCTCTGACTCCCTCCCTCTCTCTCTCTCTCTCTGACTGACTCCCTCCCTCTCTGACTGACTCCCTCCCTCTCTGACTGACGCCCTCCCTCTCTGACTGACGCCCTCCCTCTCTGACTGACGCCCTCCCTCTCTGACTGACGTCCTCCCTCTCTGACTGACGCCCTCCCTCTCTGACTGACGCCCTCCCTCTCTGACTGACGCCCTCCCTCTCTGACTGACGCCCTCCCTCTCTGACTGACGCCCTCCCTCTCTGACTGACGCCCTCCCTCTCTGACTGACGCCCTCCCTCTCTGACTGACGCCCTCCCTCTCTGACTGACTCCCTCCCTCTCTGACTCCCTCCCTCTCTGACTCCCTCCCTCTCTGACTCCCTCCCTCTCTGACTCCCTCCCTCTCTGACTGACTCCCTCCCTCTCTGACTGACTCCCTCCCTCTCTGACTGACTCCCTCCCTCTCTGACTCCCTCCCTCTCTGACTGACTCCCTCCCTCTCTGACTGACTCCCTCCCTCTCTGACTGACTCCCTCCCTCTCTGACTGACTCCCTCCCTCTCTGACTGACTCCCTCCCTCTCTGACTGACTCCCTCCCTCTCTGACTGACTCCCTCCCTCTCTGACTGACTCCCTCCCTCTCTGACTGACTCCCTCCCTCTCTGACTGACTCCCTCCCTCTCTGACTGACTCCCTCCCTCTCTGACTGACTCCCTCCCTCTCTGACTGACTCTCTCTCTCTCTCTCTCTGACTGACTCTCTCTCTCTCTGACTGACTCTCTCTCTCTCTGACTGACTCTCTCTCTCTCTGACTGACACTCTCTCTCTCTCTGATTGACTCTCTCTCTCTCTGATTGACTCTCTCTCTCTCTGATTGACTCTCTCTCTCTCTGATTGACTCTCTCTCTCTCTGACTGACTCTCTCTCTCTCTGACTGACTCTCTCTCTCTGACTGACTCTCTCTCTGACTCTCTCTCTCTGACTGACTCCCTCTCTCTCTGACTGACTCCCTCTCTGACTGACTCCCTCCCTCTCTCTCTCTGACTGACTCTCTCTCTCTCTCTCTCTGACTGACTCTCTCTCTCTCTCTCTCTCTCTGATTGACTCTCTCTCTCTCGCTGACTGACTCTCTCTCTCTGACTGACTCTCTCTCTCTCTGACTGACTCTCTCTCTCTCTGACTGACTCTCTCTCTCTCTGACTGACTCTCTCTCTCTCTGACTGACTCTCTCTCTCTGACTGACTCTCTCTCTCTGACTGACTCTCTCTCTCGGACTGACTCTCTCTCTCTCTCTCTCTCTGACTGACTGACTCTCTCTCTCTGACTGACTGACTCTCTCTCTCTGACTGACTGACTCTCTCTCTGACTGACTGACTCTCTCTGACTGACTGACTCTCTCTCTCTGACTGACTGACTCTCTCTCTCTGACTGACTGACTCTCTCTCTCTGACTGACTGACTCTCTCTCTCTGACTGACTGACTCTCTCTCTGACTGACTGACTCTCTCTCTCTGACTGACTCTCTCTCTCTGACTGACTCTCTCTCTCTGACTGACTCTCTCTCTCTGACTGACTGACTCTTTCTCTCTGACTGACTGACTCTCTCTCTCTGACTGACTCTCTCTCTCTGACTGACTCTCTCTCTCTCTCTGACTGACTCTCTCTCTCTCTCTGACTGACTGACTCTCTCTGACTGACTGACTCTCTCTCTCTGACTGACTGACTCTCTCTCTGACTGACTGACTCACTCTCTCTGACTGACTGACTCTCTCTCTGACTGACTGACTGACTCTCTCTCTGACTGACTGAATCTCTCTCTGACTGACTGACTCTCTCTCTGACTGACTGACTCTCTCTCTGACTGACTGACTCTCTCTCTCTCTCTGACTGACTCTCTCTCTCTCTGACTGACTCTCTCTCTCTCTCTCTGACTGACTCTCTCTCTCTCTCTGACTGACTCTCTCTCTCTCTCTGACTGACTCTCTCTGACTGACTGACTCTCTCTGACTGACTGACTCTCTCTCTGACTGACTGACTCTCTCTGACTGACTGACTCTCTCTCTCTGACTGACTGACTCTCTCTCTCTGACTGACTGACTCTCTCTCTCTGACTGACTGACTCTCTCTCTCTGACTGACTCTCTCTCTCTGACTGACTGACTCTCTCTCTCTGACTGACTGACTCTCTCTCTCTGACTGACTGACTCTCTCTCTGACTGACTGACTCTCTCTCTGACTGACTGACTCTCTCTCTCTGACTGACTCTCTCTCTGACTGACTGACTCTCTCTCTCTGACTGACTGACTCTCTCTCTGACTGACTGACTCTCTCTGACTGACTGACTCTCTCTCTCTGACTGACTCTCTCTCTCTGACTGACTGACTCTCTCTCTGACTGACTGACTCTCTCTCTGACTGACTGACTCTCTCTCTCTGACTGACTCTCTCTCTCTGACTGACTCTCTCTCTCTGACTGACTCTCTCTCTCTCTCTGACTGACTCTCTCTCTCTCTCTGACTGACTCTCTCTCTGACTGACTCTCTCTGACTGACTGACTCTCTCTCTCGCTCTGGCTGACTCTCTCTCTCTCTGGCTGACTCTCTCTCTCTCTGGCTGACTCTCTCTCTCTCTGGCTGACACTCTCTCTCTCTGGCTGACACTCTCTCTCTCTCTGACTCACTCTCTCTCTCTGACTGACTCTCTCTCTCTGACTGACTCTCTCTCTCTGACTGACTCTCTCTCTCTGACTGACTCTCTCTCTGACTGACTCTCTCTCTCTGACTGACTCTCTCTCTCTGACTGACTCTCTCTCTCTGACTGACTCTCTCTCTGACTGACTCTCTCTCTGACTGACTCTCTCTCTGACTGACTCTCTCTCTCTGACTGACTCTCTCTCTCTGACTGACTCTCTCTCTCTGACTGACTCTCTCTCTCTGACTGACTCTCTCTCTCTCTCTCTCTCTCTGACTGACTCTCTCTCTCTCTCTCTCTGACTGACTCTCTCTCTCTCTCTCTCTGACTGACTCTCTCTCTCTCTCTCTCTGACTGACTCTCTCTCTCTCTGACTGACTCTCTCTCTCTCTGACTGACTCTCTCTCTCTCTGACTGACTCTCTCTCTCTCTCTGACTGACTCTCTCTCTGACTGACTGACTCTCTCTCTGACTGACTGACTCTCTCTCTCTGACTGACTGACTCTCTCTCTGACTGACTGACTCTCTCTCTGACTGACTGACTCTCTCTCTGACTGACTGACTCTCTCTCTGACTGACTGACTCTCTCTCTGACTGACTGACTCTCTCTCTGACTGACTCTCTCTCTCTGACTGACTCTCTCTCTCTGACTGACTCTCTCTCTCTGACTGACTCTCTCTCTCTGACTGACTGACTCTCTCTCTCTGACTGACTGACTCTCTCTCTGACTGACTGACTCTCTCTCTCTGACTGACTGACTCTCTCTGACTGACTGACTCTTTCTCTCTCTCTGACTGACTCTCTCTCTCTGACTGACTCTCTCTCTCTCTCTGACTGACTCTCTCTCTGACTGACTGACTCTCTCTGACTGACTGACTCACTCTGACTGACTGACTCTCTCTCTCACTCTGGCTGACTCTCTCTCGCTCTGGCTGACTCTCTCTCGCTCTGTCTGACTCTCTCTCTCTGGCTGACTCTCTCTCTCTGGCTGACTCTCTCTCTCTGGCTGACTATCTCTCTCTGACTGACTCTCTCTCTCTCTGACTGACTCTCTCTCTCTGACTGACTCTCTCTCTCTGACTGACTCTCTCTCTCTGACTGACTCTCTCTCTCTGACTGACTCTCTCTCTCTGACTGACTCTCTCTCTCTGACTGACTCTCTCTCTCTGACTGACTCTCTCTCTCTGACTGACTGACTCTCTCTCTGACTGACTGACTCTCTCTGACTGACTGACTCTCTCTGACTGACTGACTCTCTCTGACTGACTGACTCTCTCTCTCTGACTGACTGACTCTCTCTCTGACTGACTGACTCTCTCTCTGACTGACTGACTCTCTCTCTGACTGACTGACTCTCTCTCTCTGACTGACTCTCTCTCTCTGACTGACTCTCTCTCTCTCTCTCTCTCTCTCTCTGACTGACTCTCTCTCTCTCTGACTGACTCTCTCTCTCTCTGACTGACTCTCTCTCTCTCTCTCTCTGACTGACTCTCTCTCTCTCTGACTGACACTCTCCCTGACTGACTCTCTCTCTCTGACTGACTCTCTCTCTCTGACTGACTCTCTCTCTCTCTCTCTCTGACTGACTCTCTCTCTCTGACTGACTCTCTCTCTCTGACTGACTCTCTCTCTGACTGACTCTCTCTCTCTGACTGACTCTCTCTCTGACTGACTGACTCTCTCTCTCTGACTGACTCTCTCTCTCTGACTGACTCTCTCTCTCTCTCTCTCTCTGACTGACTCTCTCTCTCTGACTGACTCTCTCTCTCTCTCTCTCTGACTGACTCTCTCTCTCTCTGACTGACACTCTCCCTGACTGACTCTCTCTCTCTGACTGACTCTCTCTCTCTGACTGACTCTCTCTCTCTCTCTCTCTGACTGACTCTCTCTCTCTGACTGACTCTCTCTCTCTGACTGACTCTCTCTCTGACTGACTCTCTCTCTGACTGACTCTCTCTCTCTGACTGACTCTCTCTCTCTCTCTCTCTGACTGACTCTCTCTCTCTGACTGACTCTCTCTCTCTGACTGACTCTCTCTCTCTGACTGACTCTCTCTCTCTGACTGACTCTCTCTCTGACTGACTCTCTCTCTCTGACTGACTCTCTCTCTCTGACTGACTCCCTCCCTCTCTGACTGACTCCCTCCCTCTCTGACTGACTCCCTCCCTCTCTGACTGACTCCCTCCCTCTCTGACTGACTCCCTCCCTCTCTGACTGACTCCCTCCCTCTCTGACTGACTCCCTCCCTCTCTGACTGACTCCCTCCCTCTCTGACTGACTCTCTCTCTCTCTGACTGACTCTCTCTCTCTCTGACTGACTCTCTCTCTCTGACTGACTCTCTCTCTGACTGACTGACTCTCTCTCTGACTGACTCTCTCTCTCTCTGACTGACTCTCTCTCTCTGACTGACTCTCTCTCTCTGACTGACTGACTGACTCTCTCTGACTGACTGACTCTCTCTCTGACTGACTGACTCTCTCTCTGACTGACTGACTCTCTCTCTGATTGACTCTCTCTCTCTGACTGACTGACTCTTTCTCTCTGACTGACTGACTCTCTCTCTGACTGACTGACTCTCTCTCTGACTGACTGACTCTCTCCCTCTCTCTGACTGACTCTCTCTCTCTCTCTGACTGACTCTCTCTCTCTCTCTCTGACTGACTCTCTCTCTCTCTCTGACTGACTCTCTCTCTCTCTCTGACTGACTCTCTCTCTCTGACTGACTGACTCTCTCGCTCTGACTGACTGACTCTCTCGCTCTGGCTGACTCTCTCTCTCTCTGGCTGACTCTCTCTCTCTCTGGCTGACTCTCTCTCTCTCTGGCTGACTCTCTCTCTCTCTGACTGACTCTCTCTCTCTGACTGACTCTCTCTCTCTGACTGACTCTCTCTCTCTGACTGACTCTCTCTCTCTGACTGACTCTCTCTCTCTGACTGACTCTCTCTCTCTGACTGACTCTCTCTCTCTGACTGACTCTCTCTCTCTGACTGACTCTCTCTCTCTGACTGACTCTCTCTCTCTGACTGACTCTCTCTCTCTGACTGACTCTCTCTCTCTGACCGACTCTCTCTCTCTGACCGACTCTCTCTCTCTGACCGACTCTCTCTCTCTGACCGACTCTCTCTCTCTGACCGACTCTCTCTCTCTGACCGACTCTCTCTCTCTGACCGACTCTCTCTCTCTCTGACCGACTCTCTCTCTCTCTGACCGACTCTCTCTCTCTCTGACTGACTCTCTCTCTCCCTCTCTCTGACTGACTCTCTCTCTTTCTCTCTCTGACTGTCTCTCTCTCTTTCTCTCTCTGACTGTCTCTCTCTGACTGTCTCTCTCTCTGACTGACTCTCTCTCTCTCTGACTGACTCTCTCTCTGACTGACTCTCTCTCTCTCTCTCTCTGACTGACTCTCTCTGACTGACTCTCTCTCTCTCTCTGACTGACTCTCTCTCTCTCTCTCTCTCTCTCTGACTCTCTCTCTCTGACTGACTCTCTCTCTCTGACTGACTCTCTCTCTCTGACTGACTCTCTCTCTCTGACTGACTCTCTCTCTCTGACTGACTCTCTCTCTCTGACTGACTCTCTCTCTCTGACCGACTCTCTCTCTCTGACCGACTCTCTCTCACTGACCGACTCTCTCTGACTGACTCTCTCTCTCTGACCGACTCTCTCTCTCTGACCGACTCTCTCTCTGACTGACTCTCTCTCTCTCTCTGACTGACTCTCTCTCTTTCTCTCTCTGACTGTCTCTCTCTCTTTCTCTCTCTGACTGTCTCTCTCTCTCTCTCTGACTGACTCTCTCTCTCTCTGACTGACTCTCTCTCTCTCTCTGACTGACTCTCTCTCTCTCTCTCTCTCTGACTGACTCTCTCTCTTTCTCTCTCTGACTGTCTCTCTCTCTTTCTCTCTCTGACTGTCTCTCTCTCTTTCTCTCTCTGACTGTCTCTCTCTCTTTCTCTCTCTGACTGTCTCTCTCTCTTTCTCTCTCTGACTGTCTCTCTCTCTCTCTCTGACTGACTCTCTCTCTCTCTGACTGACTCTCTCTCTGACTGACTCTCTCTCTGACTGACTCTCTCTCTGACTGACTCTCTCTCTCTCTCTCTAACTGACTCTCTCTCTCTGACTGACTCTCTCTCTCTGACTGACTCTCTCTCTCTGACTGACTCTCTCTCTCTGACTGACTCTCTCTCTCTGACTGACTCTCTCTCTCTGACTGACTCTCTCTCTCTGACTGACTCTCTCTCTCTGACTGACTCTCTCTCTCTGACTGACTCTCTCTCTCTGACTGACTCTCTCTCTGACTGACTCTCTCTCTCTGACCGACTCTCTCTCTCTGACCGACTCTCTCTCTGACTGACTCTCTCTCTCTCTCTGACTGACTCTCTCTCTCTCTGACTGACTCTCTCTCTCTGACTGACTCTCTCTCTCTCTCTGACTGACTCTCTCTCTCTCTCTGACTGACTCTCTCTCTCTCTGACTGACTCTCTCTCTCTCTGACTGACTCTCTCTCTCTCTGACTGACTCTCTCTCTCTCTGACTGACTCTCTCTCTCTGACTGACTCTCTCTCTCTGACTGACTCTCTCTCTCTCTCTCTCTGACTGACTCTCTCTCTCTCTCTCTCTCTGACTGACTCTCTCTCTCTCTCTCTCTCTGACTGACTCTCTCTCTCTCTCTGACTGACTCTCTCTCTCTCTCTCTCTCTCTCTCTCTGACTGACTCTCTCTCTCTGACTGACTCTCTCTGACTGACTGACTCTCTCTCTCTCTGACTGACTCTCTCTCTCTCTCTGACTGACTCTCTCTCTCTCTCTCTCTCTGACTGACTCTCTCTCTCTCTCTCTCTCTCTCTCTCTCTCTCTCTCTGACTGACTCTCTCTCTCTCTCTCTGACTGACTCTCTCCCTGACTGACACTCTCCCTGACTGACTCTCTCTCTCTCTGACTGACTCTCTCTCTCTCCCTCTCTCTGACTGACTCTCTCTCTCCCTCTCTCTGACTGTCTCTCTCTCTCTCTCTCTGACTGACTCTCTCTCTCTCTGACTGACTCTCTCTCTCTGACTGACTCTCTCTCTCTCTCTCTGACTGACTCTCTCTCTCTCTCTGACTGACTCTCTCTCTCTCTGACTGACTCTCTCTGACTGACTCTCTCTCTCTCTGACTCTCTCTCTCTCTGACTGACTCTCTCTCTCTCTCTGACTGACTCTCTCTCTCTCTCTGACTGACTCTCTCTCTCTCTCTCTCTGACTGACTCTCTCCCTGACTGACACTCTCCCTGACTGACTCTCTCTCTTTCTGACTGACTCTCTCTCTCTCCCTCTCTCTGACTGACTCTCTCTCTTTCTCTCTCTGACTGTCTCTCTCTCTGACTGTCTCTCTCTCTCTCTCTCTGACTGACTCTCTCTCTCTCTGACTGACTCTCTCTCTCTGACTGACTCTCTCTCTCTGACTGACTCTCTCTCTCTGACTGACTCTCTCTCTCTCTGACTGACTCTCTCTCTCTCTGACTGACTCTCTCTGACTGACTCTCTCTCTCTCTGACTGACTCTCTCTCTCTCTGACTGACTCTCTCTCTCTCTGACTGACTCTCTCTCTCTCTCTGACTGACTCTCTCTCTCTCTGACTGACTCTCTCTCTCTCTCTGACTGACTCTCTCTCTCTCTCTCTAACTGACTCTCTCTCTCTGACTGACTCTCTCTCTCTGACTGACTCTCTCTCTCTGACTGACTCTCTCTCTCTGACTGACTCTCTCTCTCTGACTGACTCTCTCTCTCTGACTGACTCTCTCTCTCTGACTGACTCTCTCTCTGACTGACTCTCTCTCTCTGACCGACTCTCTCTCTCTGACCGACTCTCTCTCTCTGACCGACTCTCTCTCTGACTGACTCTCTCTCTCTCTCTGACTGACTCTCTCTCTCTCTGACTGACTCTCTCTCTCTGACTGACTCTCTCTCTCTCTCTCTGACTGACTCTCTCTCTCTGACTGACTCTCTCTCTCTCTGACTGACTCTCTCTCTCTCTGACTGACTCTCTCTCTCTGACTGACTCTCTCTCTCTGACTGACTCTCTCTCTCTCTGACTGACTCTCTCTCTCTCTCTCTCTCTCTGACTGACTCTCTCTCTCTCTCTCTGACTGACTCTCTCTCTCTCTCTCTCTGACTGACTCTCTCTCTGACTGACTCTCTCTGGCTGACTGACTCTCTCTCTCTCTGACTGACTCTCTCTCTCTCTGACTGACTCTCTCTCTCTCTGACTCTCTCTCTCTCTGACTGACTCTCTCTCTCTCTCTGACTGACTCTCTCTCTCTCTCTCTGACTGACTCTCTCCCTGACTGACACTCTCCCTGACTGACTCTCTCTCTCTCTGACTGACTCTCTCTCTCTCTGACTGACTCTCTCTCTCTCCCTCTCTCTGACTGACTCTCTCTCTCCCTCTCTCTGACTGACTCTCTCTCTCTCTCTGACTGTCTCTCTCTCTTTCTCTCTCTGACTGTCTCTCTCTCTCTCTCTCTGACTGACTCTCTCTCTCTCTGACTGACTCTCTCTCTCTGACTGACTCTCTCTCTCTCTCTGACTGACTCTCTCTCTCTCTCTGACTGACTCTCTCTCTCTCTGACTGACTCTCTCTGACTGACTCTCTCTCTCTCTCTGACTCTCTCTCTCTCTGACTGACTCTCTCTCTCTCTCTGACTGACTCTCTCTCTCTCTCTCTGACTGACTCTCTCCCTGACTGACACTCTCCCTGACTGACTCTCTCTCTTTCTGACTGACTCTCTCTCTCCCTCTCTCTGACTGACTCTCTCTCTCCCTCTCTCTGACTGACTCTCTCTCTTTCTCTCTCTGACTGTCTCTCTCTCTTTCTCTCTCTGACTGTCTCTCTCTCTCTCTCTCTCTGACTGACTCTCTCTCTCTCTCTCTGACTGACTGATTCTCTCTCTGACTGACTAGCTCTCTCTGACTGACTCTCTCTCTCTGACTGACTCTCTCTTTCTCTGACTGACTCTCTCTTTCTCTGACTGACTCTCTCTTTCTCTGACTGACTCTCTCTCTGACTGACTCCCTCTCTCTGACTGAAACCTCTCTCTGACTGAAACCTCTCTCTGACTGACTCCTCTCTCTGACTGACTCCTCTCTCTGACTCTCTGACTCTCTCTCCCTCTCTCTGACTCTCTCTCCCTCTCTCTGACTCTCTCTCCCTCTCTCTGACTCTCTCTCTGACTCTCTCCCAGACACTCTCTCTCCCAGACACTCTCTCTCTCTCTCCCAGACACTCTCTCTCTCTCCCAGACACACACTCACTCTCAGACACACACTCACTCTCAGACACACACTCTCTCTCAGACACACACTCTCTCTCAGACACACACTCTCTCTCAGACACACACTCTCTCACACTCTCACACTCTCACACTCTCTCACACTCTCTCTCCCAGACACACTCTCTCTCTCAGACACACACTCTCTCTCAGACACACACTCTCTCTCAGACACACACTCTCTCTCAGACACACACTCTCTCTCAGACACACACTCTCTCTCAGACACACACTCTCTCTCACACACACACTCTCTCACACACACACACTCTCTCACACACACACACTCTCTCACACTCTCTCTCACACACACACTCTCTCTCTCTCACACACACACTCTCTGACAGACACACACACAGACACACACACACACAGACACACAGACAAACTCAGACACTCAGACACTCAGACACTCAGACACTCACATACACAGACATTCACACACAGACACACACACACTTTATTATTAACCCCTTCCTTTGCCAGAGATGGGCCAGCACTACCCACAGTGATGCATGCAAGGAAGACTCATCAAAGGGGATGAGACAAATGACAACTAGCCAAACCAATATATTAAGAACACAGATGTTGTGTATAAAGTTGTTGAAGAAAAAAATTGACTGATTCTCTCCCTCCCAAGCCCACGTGTGCAGCCGGGAGCGCTGACAACGCGATACATGGCTTTGAAGGCGGGCGGTGGTGTTAGCAGATGGGAGAGGTCGCGGCACACTTAGCTTGTTGCTGATTGGCCTGTGCTGTGGTTTGACGAGAGTGATACGGGGGGCGGGGGGGTCCGCATGCTGCGGGCCAAAAAAAAAATTCTGGCAGCGTGCCAACACGCGCCAGCCAAACAGGAGAGGGAGAGGTTTTTTTTTTCCTCTTTGCAGAGAGCGCGGCGCGCGCATTGCCTGGCACATCGCGAGCTGGTCCGCAAAAATAATCGTTGTGGGCCGCATGCGGCCCGCGGGCCGCGAGCCGCGAGTTTGACATGCTTGGAGTACAGCAAGGAGAATCTACTGAGAGGTTTTATCTGCAAATCCTCATCCCCGTCAGGTGCAGAGTTTTTCTTTGTTAAAAAGAAGGAAGGATCTCTCAGACCATGTATTGACCATCTGGGTCTTAATAAATTCACTATTAAAAACCGGTATCCTTTACACCTAATTACCGAACTTTTGACAGGCTACAGGGTTCCACCAGTTTTACCAAGTTAGACTTACGGGGAGCTTACAACCTGGTATGAATCCGACAAAGGGATGAGTGGCAAATGGCTTTTAGTACTCGGGACTGTCATTATGAATGCTGTTTGTAAGTATGTAACGCTCCCGCAGTATTCCAGGATTTTGTCAATGAAGTTTTTAGGGATCTTCTAATTATTGTGTGTGTTCAGTAAATACTCTATATTGTATACCTTGTGTGTGTATTAATTACTATAATAGTTCCTGTGCAGGGTTATTCCGCCAACGCTGGGATCCCTCACAGGTGGAGGCGCTGTACTAAGGAGAAAGAGTTCACCCCAGGCTCCCAGTGGCAAAGGCTTAGGCCTCCTGTGATCAACAGGTATAGCACCACGCATAGTCGCCCGCATACAGTAGTTTCCCTTAGGCATAGGGAAAGAGGGCTACAATTAGTAAGAGCAATTCTTGAAATAAAAAAATATATATTTTAACCGTTTCAGTGGGACTTGGGAGACTCAGTAGACATACCTAAAACTAAAACTGAGGGCTCTTTCATTTCATACTCAGATATGTGGAAGACGGGAATCACACAGTCATCTCCTGACGGTTTCACTGTACCTAGCACTTGCCAGCCATCTTCTCTCTTAGTCTGGAAATAAAATCAATAAAAAAAAATATTTTGAGAAATTCTCTTGGTGAATAAAAGTTATGGTCCACATAACCCTTCTAGGAAGTCTTCCAACTTTATGTCAAAACTGGCTCTGATAAGTATGTAAGTATGCTTTTTAAATCACTCACAATGCACATACAGACAATCATTCCTTACGAGTTAGGAAGTTGTATCTGTCTCTCTGTATATACTCATGTACATGTACTGCATGTACATAGGAGTTGTTGTACCTGGAGGAATGCCTGCAGGTCATCAGTCCCGTACACTTCAGAGACTTCCATGACTCCAGCACTGGCTTTACTGACTACTGGAGTGAGAGGGCAGCTGTAGACAAGTTGAAACAATTGTAGTAAGTTATAACATGACGTTCAGACTACTGAAATAGTGGCACAACAGCACATATTGGTGTTGAAATAAACTAAACACACTAGACATCATCTCTGCCATGTTTAACTTGTTTCAACAAGGTACTGTATAGGAGGGAAGTATATTTCAAGAGGAAAAGTGCTAGAACAAGAGGGCATACTTTTTCACAGAAAGGGTGGTGGATACATGGAATTCCCTCTCAACAAAAGTGGTAGCGCCTAATACAGTAAGGGAGTTCTAAAATGCTTGAGATAGACACAAGGCTATCCTAAATATGAAATGGCCAATACCTTGTGAGGTTCCACAGAGCATAGAAAAATTGTTCTTATCTGCCGTCAATTTCTATGTATTTAATAATTCAAGATGTCTACTGGCGTTACAAGTGGGGCTAAATAGATCAGCTATAAATATTACGGCTGGTATTACGAAAAGGCAATAGATGGTAGAATAATATTTGCTAGGCCCGTTTAACAATGGTTAGTTTCAGTGCCGTAAAGAATATGGTTCAATCATTTTGTAAATGAAGCACTAAATTAGAATTTCAAACATCAAAGTGAATAGATACTAAGGATTACTGCTTAGTTATAGCCATCTAGTAATAATATAGGCCGAGGACCAATAGGTTATTCCTAAATCTGGGGTAGCTAAGGTAGTTTCAGTGCCGTAAAGAATATGGTTCAATCATTTTGTAAATGAAGCACTAAATTAGAATTTCAAACATCAAAGTGAATAGATACTAAGGATCCCTGCTTAGTTATAGCCATCTAGTAATAATATAGGCCGAGGAGCAATAAGTTATTCCTAAATCTGGGGTAGCTAAGGTGCCCCGAGCATAGGTTTAAAAAAAACAGCAACTACCTTGCTGGTGAACTAATCTTTGGATCACACCAGTGCTTGTAACATATATTGTTCCATCACTGAATTCCAATTACATTCTCTCTTATTGACACCAACAAGGATGTTGCTTATGTTAATGTACTATGAAAGGAAAAGATACATTAAAACCATGGGGCTCCCACATTAATGAAGTGTTTAAAGAACAGAAAATCCTTTTTTCATATGTTAAATACTGCTCCAATTCCTACTATGAGGGTGACACTATAAAGTTGCCTTGAATTAACTAATAATTGTAGAGATCCTGAAAATACACAGTAAATATCATTTTAATTAACTATTCTCCAAAAGAGAATATTACTGGTGTAAAAAATAATTCACTGGTACATCCGATGGGGTTGGTTCTTTAAATTATCTACATAAACCTTATTTACAATGATCATGTTCATTTCCTTAAGTATGACTTGTGTATTTACCTGTTCTTTTTACTTATCACTACTTTGTCAACTCCTAAAAAATATGCAGAACGCAGAACAGCCCCCAAGTTCATGGGATCATGTATCCCATGCAATGCAAGGTACAAAACGGGCTTCTTCTCATCCATGACTTCATTCTCCAGACACTGCGAGTATCTGAGAGGGGTTACTTCCAAACAGACACCCTGGTGAACACGTCCCTCACACAGGGTATCAAGAATGTGCCTGGAAACAAGATGAACAGGTATCCCAGCAGCCTCTGCTTTCTGGCAAACGTCCTGAATCTCGCCCCTCTCGTTGTTGCGAGATGATTTCAGGAAGAGTTGGAGAATACTCCGCCTAGAATGTGCAAGAGCCAAGTGGCACGGGGCAACCCCAAAAAGAATCTCTGAACCTTCACTTCTTTCTAGGACATTGCCAACAGTAGCTGACTTTATTTTTCCCTTTGAAAAGTCATCACCTTTCAGGTTCTTGAACTCTGACCTTATCCCTTTCTGAGGTGGGCTGTTTTTAGAAACTCCTTCTGGACCAAAATTCCTCCACGGTGCCGATTTACTGAAAAAAACACTTTTCCCATTTCTTGGTGTTTTTATGGACTTTGCCATTGTCTGAAAAGTATCCACGATCTTCAGAGTACCTTGATGTCCATCACTGTCATGCCAGCTTGGTATCTTCTTCTTCAGATTTTTATTAACTGGTGATTCCCGTAATTTTGGAGAGTCCTTTGTGTTAAGATGCTTAACAGGATAAAAACAATGCCTGCAGTCCAAAGCAGTCTTGTGAAGAATCTTTTGTGGAGTACGCATTAACCCCATTTTGAGGACCATCATGTCTTTTACCTATTCTTCTTAGCTTGCTCACTACCTATGTAAGAAATTGTGTACATTGTTATGTATGCAGTTATTGAAGGAAAACTGCAGAATATTCAAACATTTAGCTTTAAAGGTCAAATCTGTGATTGCACATTCCAATGGAATACATTATTAGTCATATGTGCACTTGAGTTATATACACAAACACACATGCATACACACATACATATATATATAACATATATATTATATATACACACATACATATATATATATATATATATAACATATATATTATATATACACACTATATATATATATATATATATAGCAACTGTAAATATTCCTGTATATTCATTTGCATGTCTTAGACAGATCTGCAACCCTGTCTTTCACCATTATCACCCAGCAAACAGCACTTCCACTGCAGCAAGGGATTCTGGAAAATGACATGCAAATGAGCACACAGTGCCACTTTTTATCTCATGCTCACATTACATGAGCAACCCTTAGTCAATGCATGCTGCTTTAAACACAGCTTTTAAGCAAGGACTTGGGAGATGCAAAGTCAGTTAAGTGAGTGGGTTAAAGCTTTATGCTTTACTGTGGAGGGTTTTAGTCACTTTTTTTACCCACCATAACCTTAATAGTCCCTTCCCCTCCCCACCTTTCTTTGACACTGTCCCCTGGCTTCAAAGACTTAACACCCTACCTAATCTACAGTAAATATCTGTTGTTGTTTTTTTCCCTCTCTCTACACTGTTTTAGACATTGAATCCTTTGTATATCAGTATTGCTTGACCTGAAGAAGAGAGGGGAACTCTCGAAAGCTTGTTCTATGACATAAATTGTTAGTCCAATAAAAAAGGTATCACCTAATACTGAAGAACTCATTTATTCTGCACATATACATATATATACACAGTGGTCGACAAATCACCCAAAAATCTACTCGCCGAACAAAAAATCTACTCTCCACCTAGTCCCGCCCGCTTTAAAAAAATCAAATAAAGTAAATTGAATAAATTCCTAGTAAGAACAACATTTTGACATAAGTTTATTTATTGTATTACATTATACTACAATTAGTCCTTGTTACGTGTGTGTGTGTGTGTGTGTGTGTGTGTGTGTGTGTGTGTGTGTGTGTGTGTGTGTGTGTGTGTGTGTGTGTGTGTGTGTGTGTGTGTGTGTGATCTTACCTGATCCGCAGTCCAGGTACCTCATTCCCGCAATGTTATATGTTGGAAGTGAGGTGTTTCTTACCTGTCTTCTGGGTTAGGGGGGATTCCGATGTCTCCTGTGTGAAGCTTGAGTCAGATCTGGAAGTAAGCAATGTAGGTTATTTCGGTGTAATTATAGGGCAGTTAAGATATATAGGGTAAGTAAGATATCCAGGTCCAGAGTGTGAGAGAGAGACAGAGAGTGGATGAGAGAGAGAGAGAGCGACAGAGAGAGAGAGAGCGACAGAGAGAGAGAGAGCGACAGAGAGAGAGAGAGCGACAGAGAGAGAGAGAGCGACAGAGAGAGAGAGCGACAGAGAGAGAGAGAGCGACAGAGAGAGAGAGCGACAGAGAGAGAGAGCGACAGAGAGAGAGAGAGCGACAGAGAGAGAGCGACAGAGAGAGAGAGAGCGACAGAGAGAGAGAGAGCGACAGAGAGAGAGAGAGCGACAGAGAGAGAGAGAGCGACAGAGAGAGAGAGAGAGCGACAGGGAGAGAGAGAGCAACAGAGAGGGCGAGCGACAGAGAGAGCGAGCGACAGAGAGAGCGAGCGACAGAGAGAGAGAGCGACAGAGAGAGAGAGAGCGACACACAGAGAGAGAGAGAGCGACACACAGAGAGAGAGGGAGCGACACACAGAGAGAGAGGGAGCGACACACACAGAGAGAGAGAGCGACACAGAGAGAGAGCGACACACACAGAGAGCGACACACACAGAGAGGGTGAGAGAGAGAGACCAAGTCAGTCATCCTACTCACACACACTCTCACACTCACACTCACTTACACTCACACTCACTCACTCGGAGGTTTGAGGGGGCCAGCGGGGGCATACGATGGCCAATGGGGTTATGCGGGGGCCTGCGGCGGCAATTGGGGGTATGCGGCGACCATTGGGGGTATGTGGGGGCCTGCGGGGGTAAGCAGGGGGCATTGGGAGGTATGCGGGGGCCATTGGGGGTAAGCGGGGGGCATTGGGAGGTATGCGGGGGCCATTGGGGATATGCGGGGGCCATTGGGGATATGCGGGGGCCTGCAGAGGCACTCTCTGGCTGCTACGGGGAGGAGAAACGTGCTCAGAGAGGCGGGGGAGGAGGGAGGGCACTGCCCAGGGAGCCGGAGGCGGGGTAAGCTCCTGCAGCAACATGAACCCGCCTCCGGCTTTTTTTTTTTCCTCCAGCGTGAGCAGGGGAAATTAAACAGCATCGCGAGCAGGGAAAAATGTAAAAAAAAAAACACATGTGCTGCTTAGGCCAATAGGAGCTCGCCACGGTGTTAAATCCACTCGCCCGGGGCGTGCAGATGTATAGGTTTGTCGAACACTGTATGACTATATATATATATATATATATATATATATAAATATATATATATATATATATATTTATATATTTATATATATATATATATATATATATATATATATATATATATAACCAGATCATTCCATAAATGATTTAAAAATCAAAATCCTCAATGGAATGTTTAAAAGCACCCAAGAACGGAAAACATTTGAACTCAGAATGATAAGACTCTTATACACCAAAACCAAAGGACTTAATGCGGACATGGGTTTTCTCACACCCTATCAAAATTGTCTGTAATTATCCTGCTTGCCTCAATTCTTATCCACACTTTCTCCCACCCCCAGCATCCCTTCCCCTCCCCACCTTTCTTTGACACTGTCCCCTGGCTTCAAAGACTTAACACCCTACCTAATCTACAGTAAATATCTGTTGTTTTTTTTTCCCTCTCTCTACTCTGTTTTAGCCATTGAATCCTTTGTATATCAGTATTGCTTGACCTGAAGAAGAGAGGAGAACTCTCGAAAGCTTGTCCTATGACATAAATTGTTAGTCCAATAAAAAAGGTATCACCTAATACTGAAGAACTCATTTACTCATTTATTCTGCACTATCGCAACTGGACTAACACGGCTATTTTCTGCTTTATATATGTATATGTATATATATATATATATGTATATATATATATATATATATATATATATATATATATTTATATAATATAACAAAATACCCTTTTTGCCTTTAGGGTTCTTGTCTGTGAACCTTAAAACCCACTGTCTTTTAGGGTAAAGCACAGTCACAGGACCATCCAGCTCTGGTTTAGTGCTTTATTTTGTTTGTCACTCCAGCAGACAAAATCAAGACAAACAAAATAATCAAAATAAATCCTAGCTCTTTCCGAGCATTAACTAGACAGCAATTCTCTAGCTATCTTTGGGTGGTTTCCCACTTACCAAACAATAAAACACAGATATCATAAACCAGACCTGTTGCAGGCCACTGCCTATCTGTAGCATTCAGCTCTCTTAGCTGGTATAAGGGGAGGGGGAATAACTGATCCAGGCTTGCCTTTTTAAACTCTGTTAATCAAGGCCAGGTGATCTGCACCTGACTTAATTTGCAAAATCTTCCCTGGGCCTTTAAGCCTTAGTAGGGATAGGTATAATTTGCAAATGCAGGGCTTATGCATCTCCCATCCACAACTTTACCACCTTTCCTCTCACAATATATACACTTGTGTGAAATAGAAAGTACACCCTCTTTGAATTCTATGGTTTTACATATCAGGACATTATAATCATCTGCTCCTTAGTAGGTCTTAAAATGAGGTAAATACAACCTCAGATGAACAACAACACATGACATATTACACTGTCATGATTTATTTAACAAAAATAAAGCCAAAATGGAGAAGCCATGTGTGAAAAACTAAGTACACCCTTAATACTTCCATAGGAATTAAGATGCTAAGTAGCAAACAGGTACTGCTAATCAAATGCCCTTGATTAATTGATCATCAGCAAGTGTGACCACCTCTATAAAAGCCGAAGTTTTAGCAGTTTGCTGGTCTGGAGCATTCAGGTGTGTGTTAACACAATAAACAAAAAGAATGGGGGCGCAAAAGAAGAGAAATGATCACTAAAAAGTGCAAAAATATCAATTTATATAGGCATATATTAAAAAGTACACAACTTACAATAAAAATATAATCATGTAGATCCTAACACACCAAGCTTGACGAACGGGACGTCCGCAATCAGAGCAGAAAAACCCCTCTCCGGATAGCAGATGGTAAAGCTGAGGGGACGTCCCGTTCGTCAAGCTTGGTGTATTAGGATCTACTGTACATGATCATATTTTTATTGTAAGTTGTGTACTTTTTAATATATGCCTATATAAATTGATATTTTTGCACTTTTTAGTGATCATTTCTCTTCTTTTGCGCCCCCATTGTTTTGTTTATGCGTTTGTGAGTGTTCTCCAGCCCCGCTGATCACGGGAGACGGGGAGCAGCACTGAAGAGATTGCCATAGGAGATCTGTGACGGCCAGCACGCCCTTACTTTTCCACTTCACTTGTGTGTTAACACAATGCCAAGGAGGAAAGACATCAGCAATGATCTTAGAGAAGCAATTGTTGCTGCCCATTAATCTGGGAAGGGTTATAAGGCCATTTCCAAACAATTTAAAGTCCATCATTCTACAGTGAGAAAGATTATTCAAAAGTAGAAAACATTCAAGACGGTTGCCAATCTTCCCAGGAGTGGACGTCCCAGAAAATTCACCCCAAGGTCAGACCGTGCAATGCTCAGAAAAATTGCAAAAAACGCAAGAGTTACATCTCAGACTCTACAGGCCTCAGTTAGCATGTTAAATGTTAAAGTTCATGACAGTACAATTAGAAAAAGACTGAACAAGTATGGTTTGTTTGGAAGGGTTGCCTGGAGAAAGCCTCTTCTCTCTAAAAGGAACATGGCAGCATGGCTTAGGTTTGCAAAGTTGCATCTGAACAAACCACAAGACTTCTGGAACAATGTCCTTTGGATATACGAGACCACAGTGGAGATGTTTTGGCCATAATGCACAGCGCCACGTTTGGCGAAATCCAAACACAGCATATCAGCACAAACACCACATACCAAATGTCATGCACGGTGGTGGAGGGGTGATGATTTGGCTTGTTTTGCAGCCACAGGACCTGGGAACCTTGCAGTTATTGAGTCAACCATGAACGCCTCTGTATACCAAAGTATTCTAGAGTCAAATGTGAGGCCATCTGTCCGACAGCTAAAGCTTGGTCGAAATTGGGTCATGCAACAGGACAATGATCCCAAGCACACCAGCAAATCTACAACAGAATGGCTGAAAAAGAAAAGAATCAAGGTGTTGCAATGGCCCAGTCAAAGTCCAGACCTCAACCCGATTGAAATGCTGTGTCTGGACCTTAAGAGAGCTGTGCATAAACAAATACCCACAAACCTCACTGAACTGAAGCAACGTTGTAAAGAAGAGTGGGCCAAAATTCCTCCACAACGATGTGAGAGACTGATAAAGTCATATAGAAAACGATTACTACAAGTTATTGCTGCGAAAGGTGGTTCTACAAGCTATTGCATCAAAAGGTATACTTAGTTTTTCACACATGGCTTCTCCATTTTGGCTTTATTTTTGTTAAATAAATCATGACAGTGTAATATGTCATGTGTTGTTGTTCATCTGAGGTTGTATTTAGCTAATTTTAAAGACCTACTAAGGAACAGATGATTATTATTATTATGTCCTTGTAGTCATGTCTAACAATGCCTACTGTCATCTCTCCTGCAAGACCTGGTAAGTTACAGGAGTGCCAGCAGTAATTATGGAGGTTTGCCCTCACACCCTGGTGAGGTGCCCTATGTATGGATGGGAGTGGCTACATGTTCTGAGTTCATTGTTAGTGACCTCAGAGATGTGCCTGCCTCCTGAGGTATATAAGGCACTATACTGCCTAAAGTTAGTGCGCGCATAGAAGTGGAAGGTTGAAGTACAAGGAGAAGTCACAAGTGGAAGGTGCCCACTAGTGCCATAACTAGTGGCACCAACTAATCTTTAAGTCAGCTAAGGCCAACTGTGTCCAGGGGTGATCTCCCTACGGGGAGAGGGAATCCCACTCCATTGGGAGGGCGTACCTTTTGAAGGGAATCACGGAAGAATGTGCGGCTGAGACGATTTACTGCAAAGGGCAGCTCGCCCACCTCTGGTACAATAAAGATGACTTGTGCAAAGAGTCCCCCTGGTGTGAGTTTGCAGTTACTCTCCTGGGGCCCTCACCACCACGAAGGAGTTCCTCATCAGGACCATCTACCTGCATACGCATAGATCCTGATGAGGTGGAGGCGCAGCACATGATGTAAGTAGGACTCGTCACCCACTACCTCAGATACCTGTCTTGCATGGCATCCCTCAATACCATCAAGCGGGAGACTCAGGAGTTCTGTTGCCTACAGGTGCACCACCATACACAGACATGTAACAGGGCTGGATAGACCACAGGGGCCAATGTGAGATTGGGTGGGTCAGACCAAACACGAACACCCGTTACAGTTGGAGGCGCTGCTGAGATACCTGTCAACAGGACAGGCTTTTGCTAGGCACACTACGAAACAGGAAGAGTGTCTGCTGCCACTTTGTGATGCGTAGGAAGGAGCCAGGGGTAGTCCAGGGAGGCCATGGAGACGCGGAACGCACAGACGCCCTGGGATTCTTAGGTTTGGAGCAGGGTTACAGCTGTTCGAGTCCCTTGAGGTAGTGCTAGTGGTAAGACGCCTAAAGGGATAAACTGGTAACTTAGAGCAGGAATCCTGGAGAGGGTCTGCGCTAGACTAGCCAACAGTAGGTAGACACCAAAGTATTGCATGGACGAGCCAGAGTACTCTAGCCCATTCCAGACACTCGACACAGTGAGCACCGACTGGAGGAAGGAGATACAGCAGACACAGAGAGAGTGAGCCTAGCCTGAGGTAGTGCAAACACGAGTCAGAATTACATTAGGTACACAAGGTGGTGCACAAGGCATATTTATTGTATCGGTGTGGCAGCTGCCCCGCATAGTGGAGCTCCATGTACAATAATTCAAGAAACAGTATTCTAATGACGACCGACAGCATGCAGAATCGGAGCAGTGCGGAAGCTCAAGTATGGTTGACGGAGGCCGAAGGAGTGAATGAATATGAGATGATGTATGAGGAAGAGGAGCCAGCTACAGAGGAGACTTTAGTGAGCCTGTTGTGGAATGGCGTGAAAACAATAGTGGTACCGTGTCTGGCCTGCTTTGAACCTTGGAGAACTGACCATGAGGACAGTGACGGGGACAGTAGTATGGTGAAATGGGAGGCACGAAATGTACTTATCTGTCATACAAAATACAAACAATTGAACGCTACCTCAAAAATGAATCCGAGTGACAGTGCAATCCAAAATGGCGGGTCCCGCGGCCCTGAGAAACCACCGCGTGGGCCAGTTACTAAGAATATTGCAAAAACTCAATCTGCAGAAAGTTGGCCAGGAGTGGCGCCAACGGAGAGACCCCGCCCTGTTGGGGGGTATGGCGCGAAAGCTGGAGCCGCGCCCACATGGACTGTGACTAGTTCCGCCCCTGTGCTGGGCCAGCCTACAAGTCAACGGGACATCCCCCAAGTTTTAACCAGGGGGAGTGGTTTCCTGTCTTGGCAGATGCGGATGGAGAAAGCTGGAGGAAGGGTTGGTGACACAGCCCATGCCCTTCAGTTGCGAGGAACCAGCAAGCCGTACAGACCACTAGTGCGAGCCCCCCCATTGGTGGCTATGGCTTGCAAACCAGAACAAGGGCCCTTGATAACAACTCATCCCTACTCGGCTCCAGGAGGCTTCCTGATTCTCCAAGTAGAGGGCGTAGAGACAGTAGCATGCCTATGCTTGCAGTGTCGACTGCCGGGCGGAGCGGTGAGCTCTACCGCTCGATGCGCCCAGTGTGGACTACAATATCTGTGGCCCATGCCTACTTTTATGCCGATGCAAGCAATAGGGACTGTGGAAGATGCCGCTATGCTGGCTGCGGAACTTCCTGGTGCGCTCTGGAGGGAGGATACGAGTCCCAGTGAACAGGGACCCGCTCCGGTAATTAAAACAGAGCCGATCGAGAAAACCGGTCACTGACGCGGTGATAAGAGGGGCCTGCGCCGCAAATCACCAGGCGGAATGCCCCGGCCAAATGCCAAATTGGAGTCTTCGGATGAGGAGTCCCTTAGTATTATTGCCGTTACTACCCGACCTCCGGCGTACCATAGCAGCAGTACGACTAAAAGATTGCCACTTACCGGTGTCGGTGAAGAACGGAGCAGAGTGTCGCCCATTCCGCGGTGGAGTCCCACGGCCGTGGTGACCAGCGGATCCGATGGCGGCAGGTCCACTCCAACGCCTCAGAGTGGTAAGCAGAGTCCATGCTTATTCCAGGCTTCCAAGATGGTGGTGGCGGAGGAAGGAAAGAGCCAAGCCCCGGCGGCGCCCCAGCGGAAAAAGGCGTGGCCGGATCCGGATATCGTATTGGAGGAAGAGGTCCCGCTTGGGGATCCAACCCAAGATGGCGGCGGTACACGTGCGCATCCGGACATCACGTTCGGTGGAGTGGCGAAGGAGATGATAGTGCCCAAGCGATCGAGCAGTGGAGGTCGGACGCCCCGGTCCGAGAGGAGCAGGCGGTCAAGGCAGCGATCGAGGAGTCAGGAGACCGGAGAGACGGAGAGTCACTGCGGCGGAACCGGACCAGGTAGCGAAGAGGAGCGGGTCCTAGCCCCGCGGATACCAACTGTGCGGCCCTATCCCTAAACCCCAGTCCTAGCTAGACCCAAAGTCCTACACTGGCGACACACTTTATTCGAGCTCGGCTAGTCCCACGAATTCGGGTATAACCGGGTGTATTGAGGTTTGTGACTATTTTCTGCCCGAGTGCATTGAGGTATTTTCCAAGCAGGGATTGAAGCATTTTATTCCCGCTGGCTGCAATACTACACAGTATATATATATATACTGCATTACAATTCATGAATTTATGCCATCTGGTAGACACGCGAAGCATTGCAGCCTATTAAATCCTAATCATTATCATTTAACAGATCAGCCGCCTGTCAGCCAGGCATGAACCCAGGCTGGGAAGGCAAACACAACGGGGCTTGTCAGAGGTGAGGAGCGGCGCATTCCAGGTATCTGCCAGGTACATACTGGGTATTTGCTCGAATAAAGTGTGTCGGTGCAGTAGTTAAAGTTTCAGCCCCATTCACTTCCCATTTTGGGTCATCTTCTAGTTTAGGGATGTCAGGGGATTCACGGATCGATTCCGATGAACGGACTGGGAGCCTGGACTATGGGACCTCTGATGATGGGTCAGTGGGAGGAGGGAGGATTACACGACAGGTGTCGGTGTCCAGTGACTGTCCCAGTAATGTGAGTGTTACTATTGGGAGCCAGAAAAGGGGTTTGGACAATCAAGTACCGTCCGAGTGTACATAGGGCATATCTTCCAGGGTCCAGAGGGGTTGGATGATCCAGTGGATCCTGATGAACCCGTCATGGGTGTTGCCGGGAAGAGCGGGCAGTGCTAAAATGACTAGGGCCTGTCAATGACTAATTGTCCTACCCACATAGTTTATCCCACACCCACATGTTAAGAGGTATACTACGTTGTTAGTATCACAATTTATAAATGATTTTATACGAAATTCTTGTTTAGAATTTAAACCCCTAAAGCATTGTGAGGGAGTCACAAATTGGCAGATCTTGCAGCCTCCACATCTGTATGAGCCCTTGGTTACAAATTTTCTGGTAGACAGGGTGGAGGATGCAACATAACTGATCGACACATAGCTTGCGATGGTTTTTGCCTTACGGTAGACAAAACGGGGGCCTTGTTTAACGCATTCCTTAAGGCTGCTATCCATTTGGAGAATACTCCAATGTTTGCGTATAATGTTTTGTACTTTATGACTACATCTGTTGTATTGTGTAATCATGAGTGGAACATCCCCTTTCGAAAACCCAGTGTCTTTTTTATTATGTCTCAATGTTATTCTATCCTTGTCAGGATCACCCTTGGTCTTTTTGAATAAATCCTCTCTATTTGTCAGTGCAATTTCTTTGGAGGTATCAATCAGGCCATCCATATTATAGCCCCTCTGATGGAAACGAAGGCATAGTTCCTCAGACTGACGAGAAAAAGCCTCCTCAGTGGAGCAATTCCTCCTCAGTCTGAGGAACTGGCCCTTGGGGATACCCCTAATGACCGCAGGAGGGTGGCAGCTGTCAGCTCGTAATAGCATATTCCTGGCGTTCGGTTTCCTGAATGTTTCCGTTTGGATTTGGCCTTTAATATCAATGAACAAACGGAGGTCCAGATAGTTAATGTGCTGTGTGTTAAAATAATACGTGAACACTAAGTTAAGGTGATTAGAATTAATATATTTGAAGAAATTGTGCAGAGTGTCTAGATCCCCTTCCCAAACCATAATCAGGTCATCGATAAACCTTTTGTAAAATGTGATGTGTTTACGAAATGGATTTGTGCTTGAAAAAATAAACAGTGACTCCCACCACCCCATAAACAAGTTCGCGTACACCGGTGCAAAGCTCGTGCCCATTGCTGTGCCCCTTTGTTGTAAATAAAAAGTGCTGTCAAATAAAAAATAATTGTGCGTTAATAAGAATTTTATGGCATCTAAAATAAATGCTGTGTTGAATTGATTACTATCTGGACCTCCGATGAAATGATCGACCGCTGCCACCCCCTGGTCATGTCTAATAACTGAATAAAGGGACGTAACGTCCATGGACACCCACATACATTGTGGGTTCCATATTACATCTTTTAGCTTTGTGATGAGATCCCCTGAGTCCAGCAGGAAAGAGGGTAGATCCCTAACATAGGGCTGCAAGTACTGATCTATGTATTTTGATAAGCCATCTCCCAAAGATCCAATAGACGAAATGATTGGTCTGCCCGGAGGGTCGACCAATGTCTTATGGACCTTTGGGAGATGGTAAAACACTGGAATGGTGGGGTTAGGGTTCCACAGGAATGCACTTTCAGCTTTATTTAATACTTGTGTAATAACCCCTAGTTCTAATAATTCTTTGTATGACTTCAAAAACCTTGCTGTAGGGTCATCTGGTAGTGCAGAGTAGGTTGTCGCATCCCCAAGTTGCCTATAGGCCTCCTTGAGGTAGCAAGCCCTACTCTGCACCACCACCGCTCCTCCCTTGTCAGCATTCTTTATAACAATTTTAGTGTTTTTCTGTAAGGAAAAAAGTGCCTGCTTTTCCTCAAAGTTTAAATTATGCTTGCCTGTATTAATGGAATAACCTTCTGACAGAATGCGCAGATCCCTAATGACCAAGTTCTCAAAAGTGGTCAAGAAGGGGCCCTTGGAGAACTGAGGATCAAATAATGAACCTTTCTTAAGGTTAGACCTCCAGGTGCTAAATTCTGGGAGGTTAAATTGCTCAGATAAGACCTCATTATCCTCTAGTAGTTCTTCAAGGTCCAAAATGTCTTGGAGGTCACATGCCTCTCTGAAGGTTGGAATGGAGGCAGATGGATCACTTGGTGGCGCCTCTGCAACATTTGGGTGGGGTGTAGGTGGTACACCAGATGGATCAACCTCCTCTGTAACATCCAATGACCTATTGTCCTGCTGCCATGAGGACTGTGCACGTTTTTTGAAAAATGATTTTAAAGTCAGTTTCCTCACGAATTTGTAAACATCTATAGCAGTGTTAAACAGGTCAAAGTCCATTGTAGGTGCATACTTAAGCCCCTTTTGTAAGAGTGATATTTCCGCAGATGATAAATCTTCCCCAGATATATTAATAACATCTATTTCTTGGTTATTACTCACTTCTTCCTTTTGGCTGGCCATCTGCCGCCCTCTCTTCTTCTTTCCTCTTCGGGTTCTTTTTGATTTTTCTGGAAGAGAGGGAAGCTTTTTTGCTGCTGTTGCTGTCTGGAGGAAGATTGGTGCTCCGGACCACCGTCACGATAACTTCTTGCGTGATCCGCTCCTGTTGGTCTTGATCTGGAGGATTCATCTGGGCCATCTGGATACTGTCTGGAACTTTCTGTCTGGAAAAAGGAGACTGAGTGCGAGAGGTTGTCAACATCAGAGAAATCCGAATCTCCACTGGTTTGATCACTATTCTTTGATTTCAATATGGATTTA
Organism: Ascaphus truei; assembly: GCF_040206685.1. NCBI lineage: Eukaryota > Metazoa > Chordata > Amphibia > Anura > Ascaphidae > Ascaphus > Ascaphus truei. The sequence goes on along the minus strand of NC_134485.1, from coordinate 123,322,814 downwards.
CGCGGGGTTGACCGCATCACTTTGTCCCTCTGTTGATTCATGCTTTGGGGGCCCTGATTCCCTTTCTCTCTATTGGGGTTAACACGCTGCCAACTGTACACTTGTTTCTTTTCGTAGTCGGCGCGGTCCCTGTCATATTTGACTTCCTCAGCTTTCAACACGGTTTCTGACAGTATCCTGTCATAATTCTTAAAACCCTCTAGATCTTTAAATTTCTGTAACTGTGATTGGAGATCCTTAATTTGTGTTTGCAGGTTTTTCCGTTCATTTACTTTTTGTTCTATAATAAGTTCCATAAGTTTGAAACTGCACTGGTCCAGAGTCTGAACCCATTGCTGTTCAAACTGGGGAGTTGTAAACCCAAATATTGGGACTTTTTTAACCCGCAAACCCCTGGGGATCCTTTTATTTAGTGTATAATTCTCCAGGGAGATGATGTCCCACCAGGCTCTAATATTCAGAATTAAAAGTCTCTCCAGTCGCTGAAAATGTGTTTTAAGATCTGAAATGTCCTTAGTGTCAGCATCTACTACCCGTTCAAAGACTTGTTGTGCCCTCTTTTTTCTAACAGAATCATCACAGCAGTTCAGGGCATACATTGCTGATTCCTCTTCAATTGTCTCTACATCCTCCATTTCAGCCATAATGCTTAAAGAAATGTTGATACACCACTATTTTCGAATAATCCCAGGAGAAAAAACCATGCACTAATAGTGAAAAAAAGGGGACTGGTTCACACACCTGCTCACAAATGAACTTTCTTGTACAGTAGATTGAGAAGTCAACCGTGGTGAGCTACCCCCAGATATGGGTAAGCTAGACAGGTGAAGGAATTGGGGTGCTCAAACCCGCAGCAACTCCATCCAAAGGCGTATATATTAATAACCCCTGGAGATACCAATGGGAGTGGGTAGGCAGAATAAAGACATGTAGGTATAATGTTGACTTTTTTGCAGTCAAACCCAACTATAACAGTCTAAGCCAATAAGCCCCACTCACGTCATCTCCAGGTTTTTTCTGCCGGCGTGCAAGCCAGAAAGGATCCAAAATCCAGAGACATCCAGTAGAAAAAAACGAATGGCGCACAGCCAGGGAGCCAGGTGTGGAGTAAAAAAACTTTTCTTTATTGCAGCATGGTGAGAGACAAATTCACCCCCTTGGGGGACACAGACAAGGACCTCCTACGCGTTTCAGACCAACAGGTCCTTTATCAAGGAGTATGGGATATGTTTAGACTGGGCACCTTATATATCTGATGTTTAATGATTAAATTACAAAAATCTGTGGATAATTGCGTCGCGGACCCACCGCGCATGCGCGTGACGTCACACGGAGCGTCACTCCAACAACCCATGGGATTGTGGGTAAATACCGCCCCCAAATGACGCCCGCGCATGCTCATAGTGCTCCGTGAAGGCAAGAGGCTATTCCCTTGCTCTCAGCCTCCTCTCCCGCCCCGAGTGACGTCACGAAGTGCTCCGATTGGCTGAAGCTCACCGCTGCGCCACCAATGACTGTGTGGGGCAGACGGAACAGCTCCAATCACACGGAGCCCCGCACGGCCACACTGTGAGCTGAAAGGGACAGGCAGAGAGAACAATTTGTATTAACTGAAGTCACAATAGGAGCAGGCTAAAAATAAAGTAAACAAAATCCTTTTAAGCTCCTATTGGAAATGGTGCCCATTCTAAAGTCAGATCCCATTTAAACAAAGACATACAAGTGAATACATATCAAGGATCTAAGATCCTTATCAGCCCAAATGCTGGCAAAATTTACATACAAATATGAAATTGATTAAAAACAAAATGAATCAGATCAGCAAGACTTGAATATAGTGTCTTGTTTTTCTGAGTCTTCCAAAGGAGAAGAGGAATCAGTTATGCTATTCCTGCGATTACACAATTATCTATTACAAATCATGACCTTAGATTAATCAATGGCTCTTAAAGGTAATCACTATGACAGCCCTAAACAATAGGCTCGGGTATTGATCTGTGGCAATGCCACCTCTATTATAAGGGCTCAACCCGTATGTCCGGGTCTAGTACAAGACACAATATATTAAAGAGACTGACACAAAATAGTGTCAAAAACGTAGTGCTAAGTAAAGGGAAAATTCATGCAATTTTTGTTTTACATCTGCGTGAAGATCTCATTATTATGTCAAAAAATGACAATAGGATAAGTATTAATATTGTAATTTTACAGCATTTACAGTTATAGAGAGTTTTTATTTTGAGGTGAGAGGCGCGCACGCGGGTCAGTACTGCATAGCAGCTCTCTCCTCTCTCTCTCCTTCTCGCACTCTCTCTCTCCTTCTCGCAGTCTCTCTCTCCTTCTCGCAGTCTCTCTCTCTCTCACTCAGTCAGTCTCTCTGTCTCTCACTCAGTCAGTCTCTCTGTCTCTTTCTCTCACTCAGTCAGTCTCTCTCACTCAGTCACGCACTCAGTCACACACACGCACTCAGTCACACACACACGCATTCAGTCACACACACACACGCACACAGTCACACACACAGTCACACACTCAGTCACACACTCAGTCACACACAGTCACACACAGTCACTCAGTCACACACAGTCACTCAGTCACACACAGTCACTCAGTCACACACAGTCACTCAGTCACACACAGTCACTCAGTCACACACTCAGTCACACAGTGTCACTCAGTCACACACAGTTACTCAGTCACACACAGTTACTCAGTCACACACAGTCACTCAGTCACACACAGTCACTCAGTCACACACAGTCACTCAGCCACACACTGTCACTCAGTCA